>NW_004797430.1:1196749-1199152 GCF_000002075.1 Aplysia californica | reverse complement strand
AGAATGGGTGGAGGGGAGGGGGGAGGCGGTACAGTCGTGTAATCACGAAAGCTCGCCGTCATACTGATTGCAGGATTATGCCTACGAGAAAAGCACCACCAGTATAAGTTTACTTTATACTCTGTTCCTCACAAGGATTCGAACCCATACATTTCCCTTGTAACTACAAGTATAAAGTGTTTATAAAATATCATGCGCCATACTCCAGAAAAAAAATCAAAAAAATCAGGTTTCTCAATGATACATTCTACGATGTATTTGCGCTGTGTCATTGAAGTCTTTGCGACACGATCTAATGTTGGTTTTCTTGTACGGCCCGCGAGGCTGTTATACAGAAATACAGTTTTGTTTATTATTGTTTACGTAATTTCTTTTTGTCCTGATCATGTTCCAGAACTTGGATGTATGTGTGCTACTTATCAAATTTGCAAACAATCTAGTAAGTTTCCATGTTGTAATTGCATTGTATTCATGTGAATAAACTTCTCTCTTTCCGTCAAATGCGACGTAAACATACCTTGCTTCATTTGTTTGTTTCTTATGTTTTGTTTTGATGATTGTAATGGTAAGTGTTTAACGGTTCCCATCAACTGAATTTTTATTACTGAGGAGGCGGGCTGTTCTGACCCTGCCTGACAAGGCCAACCTAGATTAAATGGGAGACAACATCCCAGGAGATAGAAATGGTTATTTGATTTTAAGAAAAAGAAAAAAAAAGCTTTGGGGGTCGAACTGACATCTTTGTTCAATCTGGAATCGAACACAAGTCTTCTAGTCTTTCTACTCCCATACTCTCTCCCTCCTCCCTCTTCCCTCCTCCCTCCTCCCTCTCCTTATCTATCCCACACCCTTACGCCAATGCGTATGTTCTAATTATCACTGAAAATGTCAGCGAAATGGAGATTCGAAACAGATACGTGACTTGGACCGATAGATTAATGTAGCCTTCCCTGAGAGCATCCAAGCAAAGGAATGAATGGAAAACCACGATCGTACACGCCTGTCTGTCGCAGATTTGGCATTTGATGATGATGATGGTTATTACTAAAAATAAATAAATAAGACACCCACAAGACACACGACAATAACACCAGCCTGTCTCAACCCCAAGGACGATCCTTGCTACTGGGGGTAGTTGCACCGCTTGTGGTGACGTGCTATTGTTTTGTTTTGATAAGTGTTTTGCGGCGCTCGCAACTGCATACGGTCATAATATGAGCGCAAAGGACGCTTTAAGCCTTTTCAGTTTGGTAAGAATTTTGAATTTTGCCCACGTGGCACCGAAGTCTTCTCTTATCAATTTTAGAACCACCAAGGAATCTTTAAGGCGCACAACTTGCACACTGGACCTCCAAGATTTTTTCGGTCTTATCTAATAAGGCTATGGTGTAATAAGGTGTTAGATCTTACCTAGACCACGAGTGTTGCTTAAGTACAGCTGAGTAGCAGCAGAACGTTTGCAGAAAGAGGAGGGGGCAGAGGGGAAAGTAGTGGAGGTTGTTTTTTTGGTGGTTTTTTTTGGGGGGGGGGGGCAGAAAGTAAATGATAGGATCATTGTAAGAGAGTAGGAAGGAAAGGAGCTGAAAGGAGAAAATGCTAGAGAAGAACATTTTCTGTCGCCTCCTGTTTTTGAACCCGGGACCTGTAGACCACGAAAGCCCCCTGGTGATATACTCTAATATTATTATTGCTAATGTCTTCTTTTCACAAACATCCTGAACGTAATATAATTCCAGTTGTAAGCACTCGGTTGACTCAGTTAGTATCTTGCTGGACCACGGAAAGGATGGTGCTGGTTTGAATCCCAGACACTCGAGTTCCTCTCCGTTCTTGAACTGGAATCATTTTGAAGAGTTTTTAAAGCTCTAAACCCATTTTTGGCTCGATGCTATTCCACGTCCTGCCTCTTTAGTTATAACCTATTAGAGTTCATAGGGGTGTTTTACAAGTACACTTTCACTTATACTATTCCAGCTATGGACCACATCACCATTGGAACGTTGTGATGGCGGTGGTGGTAAAACTGATGATGATGATGATGATGATGATGATGATGATGATGATGATGATGATGATGATGATGATGATGATGATGTCGATTTTGATGATGATGATGATGATGATGATGATGATGATGATGATGATGATGATGATGATGATGATTATGATGATGAGGGTGATGATGATGACGATGATGATGATGATGATGATGATGATGATGATGGTGGTGGTGGTGGTGGTGGTGTGGTTGTAGTGGTAGTGATGCTGATCTATATAGCTATATATTAAGCATTTAGGTACACATTCTCTATACTTATGTGTGTGTGTGTGTGAGTGTGTGTATGTGTGTGTGTGAGTGTGTGTATGTGTGTGTGTGTGTATGTGTTTGTGTGTGTGTGTGTG
>NW_004797430.1:1195514-1196649 GCF_000002075.1 Aplysia californica | reverse complement strand
GCCCCTCCACCCAAAGGTCAGAAGAAAAATAAATTAATGACGTGGTATTGAAAAAAAGTCGACGGGGTGGCTAGGTTGGTGTGTTGTGTTGTCCGCGGATCGATTTGCTGCATTGTGTCTCGCCCCGAGAGCTATCAAGTAACGATATGATTAGAGAAAATGTTCAATGCAAATCTAATCGCGCCGAAGGTAGGAGAGGGACCCTCAAAGCTTAAAGAACCGACGCCGACAGAAGGGCGAAGAAGGACGAAAAATACGTTTGAATTGATTTAATCGCACATCGGCTCCATCATCAAGACTGGTTTTGGTGGTTTTTTCCAAGTACATGTACGTGTATTCTTGCGAAGGTACAGTGATGAATTAAACTTAAGACTTCGGCAACTAAAAGAAAGCGAAAGACGATTTCGGCTCAAATAACTTAATTATTCAGAAGGCACTCGTTCTTAATGAACGCACATTAATTGAGGTTTAATTAAAATTATGACCTTTAAAAAAATAGAAAGACAACGCATGCGTCCCATAAATGATAATCTACAAACATATTAAGCCCATGTACTCATCTACGCACGAATGTGCACACACACACAAACACACACACACACACACACACACACACACAGACACACACACACACAGACAGACAGACAGACAGACAGACAGACCAACACCTCTCCCCACACTTACCACCCCCCTCTTTTCCACATTCCAAGACATTCATAATTCGACAAAAGAAACCCTACCTCACCCCCTCCCGTCTCCCTGCCCCTTTCCCCAAATCACACGCCACAAGACGAGAACTTGCACCCAATTTCCCCGGACTGAAACTGACAAACGTAAAGATGCGCTCACTGGGGCGGAACTCACAGCCAGTATTTACGCTAATAGGCCTGGATGTAGACATTGTCAGCCGATTAGGTACAGTATTTGTCTATGGCAGCTAACGGGCAGGATTTGCCGCTCTATTCGTCGCCTGAAACACTCATGGGTAATTCCCACGCCAGTCTCGATTTGTGCGGCGCTTTGCATCACACAGGTGAACTACATGTTATTAGTGTGAGCAGACCCATCGTTTGAGTTGTCATTTCTCCCTTGTTTCAGAAAGATGAGCTGTCTCTGATACTTTAATAATAATAGT
>NW_004797430.1:1193357-1195414 GCF_000002075.1 Aplysia californica | reverse complement strand
ATACTACTACTACTACTACTACTACTACTACTACTACTACTACTACTACTACTACTACTACTACTACTACTACTACTACTACTACTACTACTACTATTAGCTTGTCCGTCAATGTCTGATGATGACCAATGCATCCGTAGAGAAGAATTTCTCCTGCGAAATAGAAGAATTTGAAGAATTACAGGCAAGGTGTTTGACTTGTGCAAAGCTTTGTTTTAAATGAGAAGGAAAAGTGCAAAGGTCAGACCCACTCTCTCGACTTTGTACAATATGACATATGGCAAGAGAAAGACAAGGCGATCACGTCAGTATCTAGGTGCAGGAATGTCATCCATATCGGATACTAGCAAAGTTGGTATTTTATTTGACTGCGGTGCTGGGGTTGAATCTCAGGAGTCAAGCGCTGACACCTTGGAGCTTTTGGTATTGGATTAGGTTTCTCGGCTCTCCTCAAGCTTAAGAACACGCTACTTACACAGCCACAAAGGCCATCCACCTTTTAAGAGCAGACATATTTACATGTTTAATATATTACAGTGATAATGGGAATATATTTGTGGGTGGTTGGCGGGTGCTCCGGTGTGGTCTCCTTTTTCTATCCTATCAAACATCTATCGTCCTTATCTCTCCTTCTTCTTTTTTATGTTTTTTACTCTCTTGTAACACCTCTAATCTTCTGGCGCTCATATGACCTTATGCAGTTGCGAGCGCCATAAAACCTCTACTAAAACAAAAAACAACGAATATATTAAAGCAACATTTGCGCATTATTGCATTTATTTGTCTTTTTAATCTACACATGAACGCTATCGTAGGCCGAATTTCCATACGGGGATAAATATAAATTGAATATTATATGCAAACATGATAAATCAGTCCGCTCCCCATTTTGGTTTCCTCTCTGTTCAGATAAACTCACAAGCAGCTTAAAATCGCACTGAGAAATCATCCTGCTGAACGATAATGCCCAGAAGACATTTTTCCATTTGACTGTACACACATTGCTTATGCTGGTACGCACTTCCAGTCGATTTCAGTCGATTTGGGTCGAAGCTAGGCCTTCTCAAAACTGAGAAGGCCTAGGGTCGGAGGTAATCAGATATTCTTCTATGGAAAGACTAAAGCTGCTTTTTGGGGAATTTGATCAAACTGTTCTAACAAATGGCAGCTTGTTTAACCTTCATGAAGGAAAATTATGGCCGGCTCCACCTTTATCAAAATTATCAAATGAATCTAATGTATCATATGTATGGGAAGACAAAACTGCTTTTGGAGGATTTGATCAAACTGTTCTAACAAATGGCAGCTTGTTTAACCTTCATGAAGGAAAATTTTGGCCGGTTCCGCCTTGATTAAAAATATCAAATGAATCAAATGTATCATATCATCAAATGGACGAAACATATAAAATGAATCAAATGTACCAAATGTATAAAATGTTTAAAATAAATCAAATGTATCAAATTGATCAAATGTATAAAATGTATGAAATGAATCGTGTGTGTATCAAATGTATCAAATGAACAATTTTGATCAAATGGATCAAATGTATCAAAAGTATAACATGAATCGTATGTATATCAAATGTATTAAATGAACAAATGTACAACACGAAACAATGAATCAAAGCGTACCTAATAAATCAATTAAATGTGATATATGAAATGAATGAACTAAATCAAATGTATGAAATATATCAAATTTAGACAAATGTATAAAGAGGTTTAAAGTGCATCAAATGTATTAAATTCATCACATGTATCCAACAAATCAAACGAGCAATGTGCACCGGGTATAACCACGTTTCTCCGCTCAGCTCAGTGCTCACTCACACTGACCATGTGCATCGGATTTGGACGCTTTTCAGAACTCACTAATTGTCGGCTTCTGGCTAGGCGCGATGACAAGTGGGATTTAGACAATCGTGAAAAAGTGAGAGCGGGAAATAATTAGCGAAACGCATCTCGGAAAGGCTGGGAGTGCTGTATGCTCAAGTTATTGGAACAGAATGCCTCGGAGTTGATAGATGGACGATTTCCTTCTTAGAGTGAAAGGGG
>NW_004797430.1:1189863-1192091 GCF_000002075.1 Aplysia californica | reverse complement strand
GATGATGATGATGATGATGATGATGATGATGATGGTGGTGATGATGGTGATGATGCTGCTGCTGCTGCTGCTG
The DNA here is from genome assembly GCF_000002075.1 of Aplysia californica. Lineage (NCBI taxonomy): Eukaryota > Metazoa > Mollusca > Gastropoda > Aplysiida > Aplysiidae > Aplysia > Aplysia californica. The sequence continues at coordinate 1,192,018 of NW_004797430.1, read as the reverse complement.
CTGATGATGATGATAATGATGAAGATGATGATAATGATGATGATGATGACAATGACGTTTGTATGTCTTTATGTATGTATGTGTGAGTATGTGCGCGCGCGCGCGCGCGTGTGTGTGTGTGTGTGTGTGTGCGCGTATGTGTGTGTGTGTGTATGTGTGTGTATGTGCGCGCGTGTTTGTGTGTCTATCTTTGGGTGTTTGATGTTAAGGTGGATGGGTAGGTAGGTATGTGTGTATATTATGCGCATGTTCGTGCACGTACTCGCGTGTATCCCACTAAAGTAACCGTTCCCGTCTTGTTGCCAGTCATCCCCTCCTCCCTTCCTCTTTCTCTCTTGTTTTATCGTGACCCATCGAACGTGAGACCCGTCATAAATCTGTTCAGCCCAACTTTTTCGCGTGTGAAAACAGTGTAAAAAAACTCGCATTCACACTGCATTGCAATATATTGTTATCATTATCTAAGGCTAAGGTAGCAGCTGCAGATCATTATCATAATTAGCCTCTCGTTTCTTCTATTTCGGATAAGACTTCGCGGAAACACAAGAGATCTCACGTCAGTGCGTGAGCTGGGACATTTGTCCATGTTCAACATATTATGTGCGGCATCGTGGTAAAATCAGGCGCTCGTTAAAAGGATGAAAAGTAGAAGGAACCGACATTTTTTTCATGAGGTGAACTATCTATTGACTTCTTCTTTTTTTCGGTTTGTGTGTGTGTGTGTGGGGGGGGTGCTCAGTGTTTTTACTGTCTATTTAACAACAACAAGAACAAAGCCAACAACAAAAAAACAACAACAACAACATCAACAACAACCACAACAAAAACTTTTCAGTGTGGATTTTTAAAAAAAACGTTGATCAAAGATACAAATATTTAAACCATTTACAAATTGCAGTTTCCAAAGACAATCAAGCTTAGTAGGCCACCAAACTTTGGCTTCCTTTTTTTATCTTCTAATTGTTTACCTCTGACACCAAGAAACTTCCACCTCCTTCAATCACAAATACCTTGACTTTTATTCAAGATAAATGGTTATTTTTTCCCCATCAAAAGCAAGATAAATGAGCAAGCTTTAAGAGTATACCATTAACTCCATTATTATATACCCCAATATTCCCGAGCGCCTGTTTCCACCATGTCGGGACACACATGCGAACGTACACGAACAGCCTAGCAGAAACACTGATAAAGAGTAATCACAGGATTACTCTACATTGTCATAATAATTCTCTGTACGTGAAAGCAGCGAGGGGGATACCCCAGCGAGACACAAGGAAGGACAAAGAACTAAATGGTGCTGGATCAAAAACAAGAAGAAGTTATGGGCTTCATAGTTGCAATTTTGTCGCTCTAATTACCACGTAGCACAGACGATGATAATTATGGGAGGGGAGTTGGTGCGGGACGTTCATAGCAGAGAGAAACTTTTATGTTTTATGTTTTATGTTTTATGACAGAGAGAAACTTTATGTTTTATGTTTTATGACAGAGAGAAACTTTATGTTTTATGTTTTATGACAGAGAGAAACTTTATGTTTTGTTTTATGTTTTATGTTTTATGCTTAATGTTGCAGTACAGGCACAAAAACGTACCTTTACGCTTTAGTAGTCAATTCATTTCTCCCTTCTTGCAAAGTGGGTTTCCCCATAAAAAAAAGAAGTTAAGAAAATAAAGAACAAACAGAGGACCTGTGTAAATATATAAAGAACAACTCGGCTATCATCCCCGAACCAATTTCAACAAAACTTGGAACAATGAAGAGGACGCCACACTAAAATTACAATGTCAATATGAAGAGGGTGTGTTTGAAAAATGTAAAGCTTTGATTCCAACCAAATTGAGTAAAACATAACAATTCATACCACTTCTTCAAAATCTATATTGTAGTTATACCTTCAAGAATAAATTGAGTAAAATCGTATATTGCCAGATCACCTGAGGGAAAATATTGGCTATTTAACTTATAAGATTTATATTATAAAATCTGTTGCCTTTTTAGGATAATTTTTGTTTTTTCAAACTTTTGTCAAAACTGGTGTGAAGATGGTCGAAGTATTGCCCTTGAAAGGTGTCATTTTTTTGGGAGACACCTTGTACCTACAGTGCAGAATTTCTGGTCAGATTCATAATGACCTACACCGCCTTCCCCCC
>NW_004797430.1:1187108-1188396 GCF_000002075.1 Aplysia californica | reverse complement strand
GGGAGGAGGGGGAGGGTGGATTCGACACGAGCCCCAAATCTCGCTACAGATGCTGAACCTCCAGCTACTCTCTAGTGAGTCCAGTGATTTAATGGGGCTATAATGAAATCTGCCTCTTCCCCCTTTATTTCGGGCAGACTCCGTGAAAATACTCTCGATGTGTTGGGCCTTCCCATTCAAAATAAATCATAAAAATTCGTTATCTTCGCCCCGGCGCGCCATAAGTCACCGGAAGAAGACAGGGCAACATGGCGCGTAATCGGTTAATGAACTTCCTCTCGCGCGCGAACACGGATAAATAAAAACTAAAACTGGCGAAACGCACGAAAGTTCCAGGTGGCGCTTCGGAGAGAATATAAAATTATTACCGGAGAAACATACCGAAACAGTCATGGCGCTTTTTCAAGAGTCTGCGGAAATAACGATGATGGAGAATAGTCGTATGCGGGATGTTCATAATGGCGGCTGTTTATGTTGGGGAGGTCGATTAGAAAGAAAGCGAGGGTGCCTCTTATTTCTGGTATCTGTGTTTATAATGGGCTTTTCGCTCTGCTTTATTATGAGACAGGTGAAACTCGTGAGCCTGTGATGCTGCGCTGAGCTGGAGCGGAAAGAAAGAAAGAAAGGAAGAAAGAAAGAAAAAAAAGAAAGAAACGAGGCGGACAAAGACGAGAAGGATATATGCTGGAGGTGATAATGATGGCAAGAAAGGAAGTGGTGTACGTATATGTTATAAGCAGAGAGTTTGTTTATCTGTGCGAATGTGTGTGCATGTTGTGTTTATTTATTTATTTATCATATTTTTTTCTTTTTGCATATGAATGAAGTGTATTTATGTTAGCATAATTAAGGCATTTATTGCAGATAGATTATTTCTTTTTGGGGTAGTGAGTATGTATAAACGAAACAAAACAACAAGGAAATTAACTTTAAAAAAAAGAAATTGTGACGAGCGCAGTTTTGGGGAAGGGGAGTGGAGGGGAAAGGGGGGGGGGTTACTACTGTAGAAAGAGACATACAGGAAGTCGAAGGAGAAAAGAGATGCTGAAACCGAAACATCACATTAGAAAGATTTGAAGAAATGCATCTGTCTGGAAAGAAATGGGAAATGAGAATGAGGAAAGTAAGAGAGACCGGTAAAGGAACATGTGAGCACGCATAAACACACATACAAAACATACTCGCACGCACAAAAACACACACGCTCACATAGACACATAAACACGCTCAGAGGTAGATAGATAGATATGGGTGAGAGTGTGTGTGTGTGTGTGTGTGTGTGTGTGTG
>NW_004797430.1:1184828-1186970 GCF_000002075.1 Aplysia californica | reverse complement strand
AGAGAGAGAGAGAGAGAGAGAGAGAGAGAGAGAGAGAGCGAGCGAGACAGAGAGAGAGAGAGAGAGAGAGAGACAGACAGACAGTGGGCGGTAACCGTCTCGATGGTTGGAGAAAGAATGCTGATGCTGCTTTGTGAAACAAAAGACTCCTCCAGAGCTGTGGTCACTCGAATGAACAATTCCTCATTCCCGATTGTTCGACTATTCACAGGTATTCGAAGAGTGTCAGAGCTATTCGAACGCCGTGTGATGTTTACTGTCAATGGATTTTCATATCATTTTTCTCTATCTGTGGTAAAGTGTGGGCAAACATGATTATATTTGGGGTGCAGGACGAACTACTTTGTACTTACTGATTACGAGGCAGGGTGATAAGAGGAGCCAACAAGAATGATAAAACATGTCTCTAATAATTATTCACTACTTGGCACGTTATGAAAAGCTGAAGGGCCCATAACTCTTGACGAAGCGCAGCTAAAGAGGTTATTAATAGATATTCAAAGAAATGCGTTTGAAAAAACTTTACATGTTTTCAAATTTCTCAAACTAAGTACAGAACAGATCATCACCATCATCCGGTGCCTTGCCGACTGGCGTGGGCGATCATGGACCTCCACTTCACTTTGTCCTGCGTTGCAGCGATTTTTATTGAAGTGTTATGATCCATAATGTTCTAGGGAAGGAATACAGCAGTGGTTTCCCCTTGCCTTCTGCTGGATTTTTGTACGGTTTACTCCGCTAGCCTTTGTCAAAAAGGACTAACCCACAAGGCAGATAGAACGTAATAATTCCAGGGTAGCGAATCGCTACTGTCTGGACAAGATGTTGAAGTTCTCAAATAAATGGGCAAGTACCGAGGGCCTGTTTTCTACCCCCAAAAACACTCAACTCGCTGGGCTGCTCATGTCATCAGAATGACCGATTTCAAAATCCCACCGGTAGTATTCTGTTCTGAGATGTCCCCAGGAAAGCGTAAATTTGACGAAAAAAAAAAACCCGTTATAAAGACGCTCTGAAAATAGTCTCAGAAGGACTTCAAAATTAATGCTTTTGACATGGAATAGCTTAACTCTTAACTGATCCAGTTTGAGAGCAGCAATCACAGAAGGCAGCAAATCAGAAGGGGGCTTCACGTAATAAAAATGCTAAAACCAAGAGAGAAGCCCTCAGGATTCCCACATCCGAAGTGGAAATGAAACTTTAAATGCACGATTGGTATCATTGGTCAAAGCAGAAGCCACTCGCACCTTATTCCTTATTTCTTTTCGTTTCTCTTTATGAAATATTCTCCTCTGGAGATTCATTGGTCATTGTCAGACGTTGACAAACGGACTACTATTAGTGAATATCGAAACAACAAATGTGAGGCAGCGTGGTGGAATCAGGCTCTCGTCAATTTTGAGGCATGTAGAGTTATAGGTATCATCTTAAAGCTTGTTCCCTTGCCTTTATTTGGATGAAAAAATATCCATTTATTTTGAATACAAGTCGAGATATTTGCAAATAAAGGAGGTTGGAGTCACCTGTTTTCAGAGGTAAAATAAGTGAGAAAAAGGCCACCAAATATTAGTTATTTCCTTTGATTAAGAGTCCGTGGTAACTAAAAATTTACATTTTTGAATTTAATCAACGTTTTTCAGAAAAACCAAACAGAAATGAGTTCTTTAATGGGCATGAAAGGTGTTCAGCCAAAAAAACGAAAATTTGAAAAACATTCACAAACCTGTGGAAAAATGCAAGTTTCTTCACTTTGATTATTTTGACGAGAGCCTGATTCCACCACGCTGCCTCATAAATAATCACAAACATAATTCGAAAAGCATGAATAGTGATACCAATCTTCGAAGCGACGATAAAGTTTCGTTTCCATAAAATGGCACAGTACTAACACAAAAATATACCCATACTCCTTGGACAAAATCTACATTTAATTGAGGAAGAGACGAGGAGAGGAGGAGGAGGAGGAGGAGGAGGACGGGGGTGGAGAAGAATGGCTCTAGTGGTGGTATAAGTGAAGGTAATTATCACTATGAAATAAAAAGATACAAATAATATTAAAAAGTAGTCAGCAGGTTGTGCGTACATAATCCAGGTACATGAACAAGCCAACATCTCACCCTCACCCCCACCCCCACCCCAACC
>NW_004797430.1:1179408-1184087 GCF_000002075.1 Aplysia californica | reverse complement strand
TCCCCCAACCCCCACAAACCCTTACTCCCCCAACCCACACAAACCCTTACTCCTCCAACCACCACACACCCTTACTCCCCCAACCTCCACAAACCCTTACTACCCCAAACCCCCACACACCCCCTACTCTTCAACGAAGGCGTCCATTAATATATCTCTCGAAACGGTCTCTGGAAAAATTTATTTACACGAAGACGAAGCCCTCCTTCAACGGAAAAGCAGCGGAGCAAACTTTTTACTTCAAATCTCACATCCTACATTTATTCAACCCCACGAATTTCCCTTTTATTACGGAGGGCTGGAATCCGCCCTCCCGAGGGAGCAAATAAACAGAGGAAGACAAACCGAGAAGGAGAAACTCTTTGATCAACGCGAAAAAGATGTTGGTCGTGTTTACGTCATCACTCGATGTGTTTACGTCACACGTTTTTAGTTCCTCTCGCTTTCTCTTCTGCCGCATACGAGAAAGAAACAAGTTGAGAAAGGCTAGGGAAATACCAATGTCATCACAAGTCAGCGTTCTGGAATCTTGCCTAACGATTTACAACGAGGAGATACTCTGATAAAACCAAAGAAAACACATTTTTCCTTTCTTTTAACAATAGAGTATAAGTCTTTTGTTTAAGTTCTTCATATGCATTAGTGTCATGTATGTTAGATAATTATATTTTCTGTACTTGAAACTTCGTTTTGTTTAAGTTTTGGAAAGTGCCCATAACGTTCATAGATCTGTGATATCTGGATAGAAAGATGCATTTAACTCTTAGTTGCAAAAGACTATTCAACATTTCTAGGTGGCCAGTTTTATCATCCAATTTTTCAACATTACGAATTCCACCCCTCACTCTATTTCTGTTCAACTTATTTGAGTAAAATAAACACAAAGTAGGATAGAAATGAATGTTCCATACAACTGATATTCAGTTGGAATGCAGGTAGTCTAAATTTGCTGGACTTTATAATACATTTTTATAATGACTGTAAACCACCGAGTGGTGCCAGACGCCAGCTGAAATGGCTCACCGTGTACTAGGATTAGGAATTAATCATTACAATTTTCATTCACGTTTGATACTTAGGGTTTTACAACCTAACCCTCAAAGCCCGTATGTGCCAGAGTTGGCAAGATATCTGAAAATAGTTTGTCTTGATGGACCATAATCCAGCGTTCTCTATCAGTCTGGATCTCTTGCTGTCTAGTTTAGTTTCAGTAAGAGTTTTGCGGCACTTGCAACACAATAAGGTCATAAAAGTGCAGAACTCTCTCCAATTCACACAGTACACACAGTTACATACATAATATATACACGCACGCATAGAGTGTACATGCATGTTTATACTTTGCATGCATTGTTTTGGGGAAAGGGGGTGCTGTGGTTTTATATGAGAGAGATAGAAAGAGCAGTAGGAAGGTAGATAGTATATATATGACAGACAGACACACACACACACACACACACACAGAGAGAGAGAGAGAGAGAGAGAGAGAGAGAGAGAGAGAGAGAGAGAGAGAGAGAGAGAGAGAGAGAGACGGGGCAGAAGGTAAAAAAGAGAGTGCCACACCTTTATCCCCCCACCCTTTCACACACATGATACACTCAATCACACACTTACATACAAACACACACACACACAAACACACAAACACACGTCCATAATATCTTTTCTCTAGAGCATGAAAAATAAACATGCACACACAGTTTTAAAAAAAAGTAATCAAACAAAATCCAAAACACATCAAGGACCCCCCCCCCCAAAAAAAAAAAAAGAAAAAAAAAAAGAAACAACAAACAATCACAAAACATCCAACTCAATACCAATCCGAATCCGCCAGCATACCATTACAGGACGTATATATACGTCATAAGCCAACTTTCAGCCAGCCCAGCAGTGCCAATAAATACTCTGTTCATCGCCTTCGCCCTCCGGCCTCCAACTGAGAACATGCGAGTAACAGAGTGAGACGAGCCAGACTCCTCGAGTTTAGATAACGGTTTGGGTCAATTGCTGCTTTGTTTTCGAGTTCGCGTCTGGTCTGATTACATTCAAGTGTCTTGTCTATTTATCAGGCTGGCTGCCGCGGAGACCAACTGTTTGAGATTTCGGAGAGAAATAAGGGCTTTCGGAATCGACCGTTTCGGTAAATTAGATCGTGTTGTCTGCGAAAATGGTGTAGCTTTTTTTTTTTTTTTCGATTGCAGGAGAGAATTTGATTCCATCTTTGTTCTTTTATATGATTTTATCTGATTTAAAAAAAATTGTTTTATGATTCTCGCAACTGCACAAGGTCATATGAGCGCGCGGGACACATTAAGCATTTTCTGTTGTTCTTTTATGAGGTCCTGTAATAAAGGGGTGGATTTCTTTGGGTGTTTTTTTTCTGTTCGCTTTGATTTTAAATATTTTTAAAACCTCTCTTATATAGATTTTTGGAAGCCAGTTGACTTATAGATTAAACTATTCTGTATTTTATTTTTGTATTGTTGAGCCTCGTTTCAATGTCTGACATCTAAGGAAAAAACCCTGGAGGATCTCGGGTGTAGCGGTTAGGCTCTTCGACGTCGCATTCAGGAAACCCCGAGTCTGATTCGATTGTTGAAGAATATTACAGGTGTCTTGATCCTCGTCCTGGGATATTGCATCCCTCTTTGCCCAAATTGGCTCGGAATGACGGTATCGAAACTCATCTTCAAGGGTCGTAAAATTACTTACATTAATCATTGAGGGAAAACCCGAAAACCACACACTTTACGCCTAACACACACATGGCGTGAGCTGAATAGCCTCAGAGTGGAAAACAATTATTCATTTGATTGAGCATCTCATACTGCATATCACCAGCCAGCTATTCAAATGTATGATGCCCATGTTTTGAATTGGAAAAACAACAACAACAAACAAACAACTGTTGAGTCTTAATTTGTGATATCGATTGCATACTCTTGAAATATTTTAACCAAATTCAGAATTTAAAAAACCCCAATCAAAATGAATATTGGAAAAAGCAAGAAAAGATGTATAATACAGGTATAATTTTAAGGGTTTAGGACCTTTGAACACTTTGCGGACAGTATTATTCAGAACCTTCCAGTCTAAGCTGTCCCTAAATTATGTTGTTGTAAGCACCAAGAGACAGGCAGTGAAGAAATCTACCTTCATGGCGAAGTTCAAAGTTCAAATCCCGTTGAATCCAGATTTTCATTGAAAAACTTTTCTGTAAGTAGAATGTCTTGCTGGAAAACTGGCGTATCTGACCTTGATACGATTTTCTATTAAAAAAAAAAATCTTTGAAAGTATGTAATACTTTTGATAAAGCTATAGTCTTAACCCCCCCCCCCTCCCCCCAAAACAAGCAGAATTAAAATACTAAGTCTTCCACTGAAACCTTAAATTCAAGTTAAAAACTTCGTGATCTTTTTTTTGGCCTGCCTAGAAGTCATACACACATCATATCAAGCGTGACACCGGTCTCTAAACTTCACAAGGTATAAGCCAGGTGTAGCGAGGTGAAGACACAGCTTGACACAAGATACGATAGAAAACAAAGCAAAGCCGATAAGAGAGGACCACCAAAAGCGTAGGGCAGGAACGACCACCAAGTCTCCACCTAGTCACGACAGCTTGTGTTTCTAAACAGATGCAAAGCGCGGGTGATCACTGGCCAGCTTCACTGAGACCCACGAGCTCTTTGAATGCCCCCCCCCCCGTCTCTTGATACACATTAGAATTAAATAAACATATCTCTCACCGTAAAGATTGTGCTCCGACAAGTGCACTGTATATTCTTCTTTTCCAAACCACGACAAAAGACGAAAAGTCCTCTTTATTCCATCCGGATTTTATGGTCCGTTTTACTAGCGATTGAAATACAAGCCTAGTAAGAAAGCAACTGACGTGACAATCGCTGGGAAAATGATATAAATTTTATCATAACAATATTCTTTGGAATATGTCAAAGAACGTAATCCATACTCGGCTAGGATTTGTACGCACATCTGTAGGGATGTTGGAGCTAAGGGGCGATAATTCTCGCTACTTTATCAGCGATATCCATCTTCCGGTTTTGCGAAGCCTTTCTAAGCGAGCAAGGGAGACAATACAAGACAAAATAAAGATGGTGGGTAAAGGTACAGAACTATGCGAGCACGTAAAAACGGAATAACCCAGGAACGAATGGTGAGAGATTACAATCTCGTAGCGTGATTGTATTCAGTTTGCTTCCCCCGTCGTTTTTATTTCCATATTTCATGGGATGGGAAGAAGGTGGCCCTAAAATTATAGGATACCTACTATGCCCAAATAAAATTCTGAAATAAAAAGATGACTTACTGAAGGACTGCTCTATCGCAGTATAGGATTTCAGTGCGGAGGGCAATCACAAAGGTAACACATTCTCAGCGGTGGACGGCGGGCCGGGGACAAATGGGTAACGTTTGCACGTTGACACGCTGTTTCACGTACTAGGAGAATAGCTTTGCTCAGCTGCAATTGGGTTCGTTTTTATCGTAAGAGAGAGAAAGAGAGAGAGAGAGAGAGAGAGAGAGAGAGAGAGAGAGAGAGAGACAGAGACAGAGAGAGACAGAGAGACAGAGAGACAGAGAGAGAATTAGAGAGAATGAGAGAGATAGAGAGACAGAGAGAGAAAGAGAGAGAGAGTATGAGAGAGAGAGAGAGAGAG
>NW_004797430.1:1173811-1176411 GCF_000002075.1 Aplysia californica | reverse complement strand
ATCCGCTCCTTCCTCACCCCTTCCCCCACCCTCTCTCGCCGCTCCTGCCCTCTCCCATCTCACAATTAATTTACCAAAGAAATATCCTTATCTCCTCCTTTCCTTGACTCTTCTCCTCAAAGGTGACATTTATCCACACCCGGGATAACACTCCTTTCTCCTCCTCCCCCTCCCCTCCCCCTTCCTAAACCCTTACCCCATCTCCCTCTTTCCTCCCTTTCACTCATCATTTGCCCATAAACACCCTTCCTCTCTCTCTCACTTCAGAGTTCCACTTGGCCGTTTGTCAATACGAATCAAGTGTAATTTCACGTCCCTCGAAGCCACTCAATTTTCGCATTTTGCCCCACGCGTCCCCGTGGCCCGAAGGCGTTGACGAGAAGTCAAACGTTAACGAAGAGCAACAGAATAAACAGGACAAAACCCAATAACTCAATGAAGTGCCCTTCAGCGACTCATGTTTTATTGTTTTCCAGTTTAGCTTCTAGCTCCGAGTCGCAGATTTTTGTGTAATTACCCGCAGAATCAAGGGAAAATTAATAAAATGGGCTCATTTTCTGTCAGGAAAATAGGGAGACAAACTCAGCTGTGTATTTCTTTCCATCGTCGCAATGAAATTCCCCTCTTTTCTTTTGTTTTTTCGTTTTGGTTTCTATATTCCTGAATCTGAATTTTTGTGACAAAGAATTCAATAAGAAATAAAGAGTGCAAAAAAAGATGATTTCTCAATCTTGATTCCCCATGAGGAGCGAAAATGAATAATAAGAAAAAAAAACACATATTCTTGTTAAATTATGTGTTAGCTTGGGAAATGCGCCACGAAAGAACTTATTGAAAAATTGCTCAGCTATATTTACTGTTCCATTTTTATTTTTGAAATATTTTACGCCCTCTTGAAAACTGATAGATCATTTGTGAGGCGTGCTGACAAAAAGAGTTACTTCTCGCAGCCGAGAATAAACACATCAAATTTGTAGATTTTTAAGGGATGACATTTTTTCTTCAAGCTAAACATGTCTTTTATTATTTCATAACAAATAGTACAAACCCAAGCTATAAATTTCATGTATCTATCTCTGTCCATATGGGTAAAATACGAGACTTAACTCATTTCGTCAGCACACCTCACATTTAGGAAGCGTACTGATTCGATTCTGCCTCTCAGGACCAACCAAACTCAACACAGGCTGACTGGGGTACATTATCCCCGCGGGAAGTCGGAAATACTCCAGAAAAACAGATTTTACCCAGGTGAGAATTGAACTTACTTCATCTGCGTGTAAGGAAGAGCAGCCTAACCAACCTACAACTGCGACACGGACGCATTCGATGAACATTTTCCCAAATGGGAGCCAAACTAAAGTTTTCTGTCTGAGATAACGAAGCGCTTAGCTAACCGCTACACTATTGACAACGGTCGAAAGAAAGTTCATCTAACTGCATCTTTTCAATAGCATACATTCATAGTCTTGTGGTGAGGTTACCGGATTCATAAACGTGAGATTGTGGGTAGGTGGTTCAAAGCTCAACTGATGTGGACGCCGTGTCCTTGACAAAGGCACTTTACACAAACTTTCCCTTTTGGCGCGGCCTATACGAGATGAACGTTAAATTCGGAGGCCCCCGCCTCGCAATTAACCTTACAATGTTGCAAGGGGCGTTCCTCTTACATAATTTCTCACATTTTGCATCTTCTCTATCGTGCCATGCGGTACTTGAGAGCCGTAAGCTTTACTTTATATATCACGGAACTCAAGCTAACGTGGAGATAGGCAGCTTTAGTAAAAGATCTGTATCTTCCTCCTGTCCTCAAAACAGCGCTAGTGCTAGTGTTTATTCTCTAGTTTAAAAATCCGAAAACGAAATGTAGAAAAACTATTTTTTTAAAAATCCATCACCTTTCAAGTATTTAGGTAATCTGTTTCTCAATTATTTAACTACTTAGAACATATCAAACTCCATGATTTACTTGAGAAACATTCTGGAAGCAACGGTAGAAGGTCATAGAGGAAGAGGGAGACCTAACAGAAAAAGGGAAATAAGACATAGAAACCTGATTTGGAACCAAAATAACCCAATTAGGCAATCAGAATGGCACAAGACAGAGTGTTTTATTGTAGACAGGTCCGAGAAGCAAAGTCCAGCTACTGGAAAGGCTAAGAAGAAAAAGAAGAAACTTCTCAATTTGTGAAAGAAAGAAAAACACAAAAGACATCATATGGTAAGGTAAAGGGCACAGATGTTTGGGAATAATTATTATCTGTCGAGGATTCCATAGCAAAACACCGACGTCTGTTGTGTAGCGACTACGCATTTCGCTGTCGAATGCATATGACACGGGTTCGATTCCTATGAGGAAAAAATTGTCAAATCGAGTATCTCCGTTTGTCTACAAGGATGTTGCATCCCTCTCAGCTCTGGTTGGCCTTTGGCAGGCAAGGTGGAAGAAGCCCGCCTCCTATATGATCAAAACTGAGTAAAACACCTACAATTATATAGTATGTTTTTGTTTTGTTTTTGTAAAGTGTTTTACGGCGCTCGCAACTGCATAAGGTCATATGAGCGCGCGGGACACACCTAATATTTTCAGTTGGTAGGAA
>NW_004797430.1:1169369-1172820 GCF_000002075.1 Aplysia californica | reverse complement strand
TCATCATCATCATCATCATCATCATCATCATCATCATCATCATCATCAGAGCTTCCCCAAAAAGAGCCGAGCTCTCGCTCGAAGATTTCTTCGTGGAGTCCGTCAGGCCCATTAAGGAAACAAAAAATCATCATCATCATCATCATCATCATCATCATCAACAACAACAACAACTACAAAAGTCTAACAATTTACTCGCATCCAGACAACTTTCCGACACGCAAAATGAAAAACAAAAACGACCAATAAACAAAACAAAACAGCCCCTCCACCACCCCCCGCCCCCTAAAAAAAAAAAAAAATTCCGTCAAGACAGGCAACAATAAAACTGGTGGCGATGGTGTGTGGGGGAGTCCTTCAAGCCGCGGGGACTCTGTGGTTTAGTCATAAATACAGTGTCATCTCTCGCCCTTGTGAGCAAAATTAACTACCAAGCTCGCGAGTGGCTCTAGTCGCGCTGGAGTTTGGCCGGTTTCACATGTGGCTGATTCCATTTTCCCACTGGCTAGGCGCGTCCAATAAGCCGCCAAATCCCCAGGGCGCTGTTGGTGGTAATTTGGCGGTCGGTGAGTACCGTTAGTGAGGCCCGCCACAAATATTTATGATTTCTCGATGTTCTCCCTCAAGTCACTTCAATGGGACTTCGTTTGTGAACAGATCCGAGGGTACTATCATGTCTTTGGTTGTGAAGCTTCATCTCGTCACTCCTCTCTCAACATTGTGGTCAACAATAAAAAAAAAAGAAGAAAAAAAGGAAAAAAAGGGACAAAAAAGAGGAATTGGAAACGAGAGGACGTAACGTTCTTGGGCTTAGAGATACCGTTCTTAGAGCAATAGAATATTTTTGTTTGGGTTGACTGGTCGAAATTGAGTAGGTATTTGTTGGTTTTTCTCACATATAATTGGTTGGGGGTGGGATGGGGGTGGGGGGTTACTGGTAATCATTTACTGCTTTGAAAAGTTTCTTATTTGAAATGTTACAAAAGGAAGAAATAAAAGACGGAAAAAGATGATAAATAAGACCAAGGAATAGAATGATGATGATGATGATGATGATGATGATGATGATGATGATGATGATGATGATGAGTACGACTTTGACACAGATTCTTGTTTAGATACCCGAAGGTCCAGTGAATCTTAGAGTAGAATTTTTTGAAGTCTCACAACTTTTTTTTATAGTATTGTCTTAAAATTTGAATATATGATGGGGAGTAAAAAATAATGCAAGTTGTTCGTTATTTTGCACAATTTTGCATCAAACTATATGAAATTCAGCTCACACGTACTTGCACATGTACTTTTGAACTCAAACTTAAAATTTAAGTTTCTTTGTTTTTTGCTTGAATGACGTCACATCAAAATGGCTACCCCTTGGATGTCTGTCAGAGGCAAAGATCTGCTATTGAATTTCTGGTTTAGAAGGAGAATCCACCGGTAGCATCAACAAGAGACTTTAAAATGTTTACAGAGACCAAGCTCTAGATTAAGGCCCTCTATGTGGGTTAGACGTTTGAGCAATGGACCGGAAGTAGAGAAAGAGGTGCCCATATGCTTGTCAGACAAGCATGGTCAACTGGAAAAATCATGGCAACCTTGTTTTTGGACGTTCATAGAGTGCCTCTCACAGATTTATTATTTTTACCACAAGTAGCAACCGTCAATCCTAAAGCATACACTGAAATACCGAAACGACTGAAAGCGAGAATTCGACGAGTCCGATCAAATTTGAAAATGGAAAGTGGTTTTTTTTCTTCATGACAATGCCTGCCTGCATACGAGTACCAGAACAAGGGAGACAATCACCCCGTTTGGGTGGAAAGCACTGCCACACCCAGCTGATTCTCTGATTTGGTACTTTGAGACCTCCACGTTTTCGGTCCTCGAAAAGAATCATTGAGAGGTCAACACTATAGAAACGATGGAGAAATCAAGACTGCATGCAGTACTCGAAAAGAATCATTGAGAGGTCAACACTATAGAAACGATGGAGAAATCAAGACTGCATGCAGTACTCCAAAGAAACCTGCTCAGTTTTACAAAGCTGCCATATGTTGACTTAATGAAAGGCGGACATTGGCTATTGAACAAAATGGAGACTATGTTGAGATAGAGAAATCTGATCCTCAGATGTTCCCCTTCAATTTTAGGTATGATAGTTGCCAATGCGTTCTTTTTTCTTTAAGTAATAAATGGACTTGCATTACTTTTTAACTCCCCCTCGTAGCAGACAGAATGCAGGCAATGAAGACAATAATTAATTTAGACCTTAAAGTTAAAGCATCAAACAATCATAGAAGGACAGTCAATATATACATAGTGTGTGGCAGGAGGGGGGGGGGGGGCAATAGGGTGGCTAGGCCAATAGGTTGGAAGCAAAGAAGATAGTTAGGTGGGTAGGATAAAAGGTAGTTAAAATGACTATATGTAGCTAATCAATAACTTATTGGGTCTCCGTGTTTGTAAGTATATTCTGTCGACCGGTTGGTCGGTCAGTTGATGTATGGATAGGTGTATAATATTGTCGAGAAAAAGACTGACCTACTCATAAGAAAGATATACGCAGATGAATAAAAAGATGACCGAGGGTCTTCCTGTCACTAAACAAGAAGTTAAAATCCCCCAAAAGTTGAAAAATCTTTTTTTTAAATTGAGCAAACAAATGAACTAAAAAAAGAACGAATTTAAAATATTGAGAGCAGACAAAGGAAAACAAACACATTTAATAATAACTAGCTTCTGAAATCATCATTCGCAAGGGTAACTATAAAAACAAAATCACTTTTTTTTACCCTGAAAGAAGTCGCAATTCTCTAAACGACATTTTCTCCCAATTCACCCTCTGTCTCTTAAACCAAACGCCGACCCCTTCCTTATGTACTGAGGCAGATACTCTTTAAGAACCCACTTTGCACAATAAAACCCAGTTACCCACGATTGTCTTGGCGAAAACACGCATTCGTCTCCCCTGGAACAAATGGGTGAACAAAGGAACTCAAGCGAAAGACACACACAGGGATCTAGCCCGTCCAGACTCTCGCTGATCTTAATGAAAACTCCATTCAATTTGCCCGGGCCTATAATGGACTCAGTGAGACAGCGATTTACAGTTAACACTGATCCTCTCCAATTCAGGGATTCATTCCAAATCTCTCGTCCGAAATCGGTGGGGCCCAATAGCTCTCGTCCTCGCCTCATTCGTCATTCGTGTTGGGTGGAGATGTCTCGCGGAGGAGCCGGAGTCAGTGTGAGGAAAATGGAGGTATCTCTTCTCTCTTGTGTGTGACCAACAGCCGGAATGCTTTCCGAGAAGTGAGAAGTGTTTCGGGCTCTCAGCTTTTATTGATGAGCTGGAATGGAAAGGGAGACGTGGTGTGTGTGTGTGTGTGTGTGTGTGTGTGTGTGTGTGTGTGTGTGTGTGAGTGTGTGTGTGTGTGTGTGTGTGTATGTG
>NW_004797430.1:1167330-1168653 GCF_000002075.1 Aplysia californica | reverse complement strand
TCTGTCTGTCTGTCTGTCTGTCTGTCTGTCTGTCTGTCTGTCTGTCTGTCTGTCTCTTTCTTTCTTAATTTCTCTCTCTCTCTCTCTCTCTCTCTCTCTCTCTCTTTACCCACATACACATATGCATACACACACACACACTCACGCACACACACACACACACACATATATATACACACACACAATTCACTTATATATAAACCAGTCTGAGACACCTTGAATTAGTAAATACTCACGCAGTCACACATAGACACATACTGACAGGCACATACACACACGCATTCACTCACACATGCCCACACAAAGACACACATACAAACACACACACACACACACACACACACACTCACACACACATGCCTACACAAAGACACACAAACACACACACAAGCGCTCAACCAACACCCATTCCAGTAGCTGCACATAAACGCTCCAGTTGCTTTTTAATATCATCCAGCGCAATCACCGAGCAAATGAACGTGCATAAAGCTATTACCTCCACAAAGTTCACAAAGTTCATACTACGCAATCGCACTTTCCCGTCGACCTTTCTCAGAAGGAAACAGACCTTGCTACCTTGGACGAAATAAACACACATAAAACATGAAAGAAAGAAAGAAAGAAAGACAGAAAGAAAGAAAGAAAGAAAGAAAGAAAGAAAGGAAGAAAGAAAGGAAAAAAGAAAGAAAATCGTTGTACGAAATCATGAGTTAATACAATCAAAAAGATTCATCACATGGATGCGGCCATTACACCTGGGAGTGCGCCGCGTTTCCTAATAGTCCGAGAACATCACGCGACGGGAGATTCCCCTCACAACGATCCACAATGTCAGAACATTGAGGCGCCGATTGCTAACTCAATGAATTCCTTATCTTATATAATAATCTTTAACTAGATAGATCAAAGTCACGCCAGTTCTTTTTGCTGATTAATTAGCGAACGAAATGGCTCGCAGAGACCTGAAAGATCCTGGAGAGGAAAAGTAAATTGGACATCAGAAAGAGATATAAAAGGACGAATGGAGATACCTGTGTTTGAAAGCCCAGGGTGAAATAATTCGAAGATTTTTCAAGGGAAGGCGAAATGAGAATGAAATTGTTGCAAGTGCGAGGACAAAAAGAGACAAGAAGAGAAACCAAAATAGAAAAAAAAGGAATATTATGGGGAAAACCATTACTATATTCTTTTTAAAAAGTTATGACAAAGATATGAGCGAATGGCTGGAGGGCGCCACAGATAGGTCTTACTCCCCCCCCCTGCTGTTGTGTCTGTCTGTCTGTCTGTCTGTCTGTCTGTCTGTCTGTCTGTCTGTCTGTCTGT
>NW_004797430.1:1158787-1166899 GCF_000002075.1 Aplysia californica | reverse complement strand
GGAGGAGGAGGAGGAGGAGGAGGATCAGGGGAAGGAGGAGGAGGAAGAGGAGAAAAATGAAGAGAAAGAACAGGAGAAGGAGGAGGAGGAGGAGAAGGAGGGAAAGCTATCTCCAGGAGACACACACGTCATACGTTTGTAGTATGGACAAGCAGGGAGAAGCATATTATCTAACGGTTCATTTTATTCCTCAGAAATATATTTATTTAAGCCTTAAATAGTAAAAAAGCTTCCGTTGTCTGTTTTTTTAGATATCCACTCATGATATTTGGCCACAAGTTTTGCTGAATTACTGAAGCACATAGGACAAACATGTTTAGTCTCATTTTCAGAATAATAGTTCGCTTAGGGATAATTTATCAGCTCCACATTTTCTGTCTCAAGAAAAAAATTCTTTCCTTGGTTCCGAAAGTTCAGGACTTCGTTTTCTATTAGTTGAACTATTCAGCCTTAGGTGTATTGTTTTTGGTTTTTTAAATCTTTGCCTTTAGCTCTTCAACGACGTAGCGTACACATGAGTTCGATCAGCAGGATACCAAAAGCAATGCTGCTGCACATTTTTACATTTTTGTACCAAGAACAAGACCTCATAAATCACTTTGCGAGAACTACAGCTTGAAAACATAATCGAAGCTCTATATATTTGTTTTTAATGTCGTTGATTTTACGCCTCTCTGCCCAATTGAGATGATTTAAGAGGACGAGCTTCCTGTCAGGGCCTATCCTGGCTAAGACGGATTTACCATCAAAGCAGAAAGACAAAGATAATCATTACAAATTCCCCCCCCCCCCTTGAGGAATTGAACTCGGGTCTCCTACAATTGAAAGTGAAGCGTCTAACCACTACACTACAGCCGCCGGTCGAATCTCTACATCTCTTGTACCTCCTCCCTACCAACCGTCGTCGCCAGAGAGTTAATTAGAAGGAAGGAATCACCTACTTCTCCTTTTCGTCTCGGTATAGCCCTTTCAAACAGAGATATTACTACACAGAGCAGGAAAAAACAATCTTAATACGCGCACAGTAGGAGAAATTCTCAGTAGACCCTGTTTCTTTTGGAGTCGTCCACAATTAGCACTCCGTAATCGGATGTCTTAATTGGCCCGAGGTCTTCTAGTCGACTTTGGCTCGCTCTGCGGTGGTCGCGGTTTGGCGTAGCGTGTCTGTGCCTTTATGGGGAGGCGGCAGGGGAAGAAATAGGAGCATTCTTTTTATCTCTCTACTTCTGTGTCACCGGGGAGTCTTCGTTGAAAATTACGGAAATCAATGCTTGAAAGAGGGATCATAATTCGGTTTCTCTGTACCTTCTCGTCATTTTTTTTTTCATTTGCTTTGCTTTCCCGTTTTGATTATTCTTTTTCTTTCTTCCTTGTTTCCTTTATCTTCATTCTTTCTTCTTCATTTCTTACTCTCCTTCTTTCTTTCGTTCTGTTTCAGTGGTTCGGGTTTTCTTTCCTCTCAGAGGAAGATGAGGGTTAAATTACAAGGTGGTGTGGAAAGGATGAAAGGGGGTTTTGGGGGTGGGGCAACAAGGTCATCTAACAGCTTGGGAACGATACAAAGACATAGTGGTTTTTTTCTCCTTGTAGTAAAGTGTGACTTAGACCCCTAATTTGTGTTGCCCTGTCATGCCCTATTTAAGTACAGAGAGGGGGAGGGGAGGAGTATATCTTCGCCGTCGTGATAAGATCAGACAATTGATATCGGATTAATTTTTCAGGAGATGAACCCCCCCCCCCCCCGTAGAGTTATCCTATTTTCAAACTCTTAAGAAAGTTAACTTTCGTTTGTTTGGTTTGAATATAAGCTTTTCACCCGCATAGGAAACACGATTCGTAGACTACGTTTCGAAAAAAAATCCAACTCGAAAGTGTTATAGCTAGGTATCCTATCTTATCACGATGGCGCCGATTTGTCACTTCGCGGTGGAGCCAGGCGCTTGTAAACTTTTGGGATATGGAGTTATTGATTTAATCTTAAAGCCTGATCATTTGTCCTTCTTTTCATTAAAAACGTACCCTTTTATCTTGAATAGTAGTTGAGATATGAGTTAGTGAAAGAGATGGTGTTTGCTTGGTCTCTGAGGTAAATTTAGGAAGACAATGACCGCCAAATGTTAGTGACTTCCAAATCTGTAATGTCCTTGGAAACTACAAATTTACATTTTTTGTGCCTTTGATCAACTTTTTCAGTAACATTCAAGCAAGCCTGTTATCTTAAATGGACATAAACGATATTGAGCCCAAAACAATATCATTGGACGAGGGAATAAAGAAGAATCGTTCTGGCTTACATCCAATTGCTTATTTACCCCCCCCCCCCCCCCCCCCGTCCACAAGTCTACCCTTTTACAAACTTCCTCAGGTATACTTGGTGAAATCATGGGTTTCGTAAAAAAAAGAGAAAATATACTACGTCATTACAGAATATCAAGCCAATAAACTAATATAATCCACAACGTGGAAGCAATTGGACTAGTATAATTACAAAATGGTGCGCCAAAGTCATGATAGCCTTGAATGACCCTAATAATACAACTGCAGGGTTAGTTAATTTCTATTGAACCATAATGGCCTTTCCGGCGTTTTTCATAGACTGAATCGACATGAATGCGGATGCTTGTGTTCGATTTGGAGAGGAATTTGGATAGTATTTCTAGTTCGTCCTCGAACGTATTTCTCTTACCTCGGACACCAGGAAGTGGGTTATGTAGGAAAATGTACGTAGTAGAGTAACTTGTTCTGCTCTTTCAAGTACTCTAACAGAAAGCCCTATGAGTCTAATAGCTTTCCCCCTTCCTTCTTGTTATGGGTTTTGTTTATTGTTTATAGACTTAAGCATAAAAATCTATATGACAAATTCTAGTTTCAAAAGGACGAAAATGAGTGGTTGGTGTGATTGAAATATCATTTTCATAATAACTTCTACTCCAGACAAAATTCCATTCATCAACTCCAGAAAACAATATAGGCAAACAGACACAAGCAGGTACCAACAGATGGCCTTGTCTTTTCTGAAAGAACAACAAAACTGAAGACACGTCCTTCGGAGAAGAGCAAAATCATTTGCAGACGCCCAGAGAACATCATCCAAGATGGCATCCCACTAGCTGAAAGCCAAGAAGCACAAACTGGCATGACAACTCAATAAGGACCTTTCTACACAACTTCACACGTTTTCGGCACATGGTCACAACCTCCCAACACCCCCCCCCCCTTCCCCCTCAAAACCACTACCTTACAAACACACATTCACACCCCTAAAAGAAAAGAAGCATAAGAAACCCCCCCCCCAAAAAAAAAAAAGCAAACAACCCAACAAACCAACATCTAGTCACAGTACTCATATGTTTCCAATAATTATCCAGCCTTCTCTTCTTGCTATTTTTTCTTCTTATTTCTTATTTCAAGTACAGACGTCGAAAGACACCGCCAGTTTAACTGTCCGCTCCCCACGTTTGCTTCATTACAAATTATGAGCTAGAGCTTCGAGGGTTTTCTGAAGTACAGAAGAGGAGGTGTGGGGTACGGATTGTTCGAGAATGTAAGGATACCAGGCGTAAAGAGTTTTATTATCTGTCTTTATTTCCGAGAGTACTAGTGTGACCCCCAGATAATCCAATGCAGCGAAGTAAGGGGGACAACTCGGTGGTAGGGCCGAATATTAATTCCCTTTCCTCGCCAAGATTTGTAACCCTTTGAACTCAAAGCAGATGGCGGCCCCTGGAACAACTTGGTGAGCAGGACCCCGTTAAGAGTGGCTCTGTTGCAGCCAACTCCAGGATTTTTCCGCGTGTGTTGCTTTTCAAAAACGCGTAAAATGTGAGATATTAAATGCACATGATATGTCATGTTAAACTTGAGTCCCAGAAAGCGGATGAGCAGACTTGGATGGGATTTGTGAGAGAATCGTCAGTATAGTTCTCAAGTGAGTATTTCTTTTAAAAATTAGTTTTACAAAAGAGGATGCCAAGGACATGAGGTTGGGTGGGTGGGTTTGTTTTTTTGTGTTTTTTTTTTTGGGAGGGGGGTGAGATTGGCAGTGGTTGATAATCAAAATAAAAATTTACAATAAAAAAAAATAATCTTCACCTCCCTTCCTCTCTCTCCCTTTCTCTCTCTGTCTCTGTCTCTGTCTCTGTCTCTGTCTCTCTCTCTCTCTCTCTCTCTCTCTCTCTCTCTCTCTTTCTTCCCCCTCCCAATGCACACACCTACAGACACTACCACTCAACCTTTCCTTCTGCAGCACATCCCCCTCCCAAGGAAATACCATCAAACTCGCTTTATTAAGCCTTCAGATGCATAATGATATTTCTATATTAGTCAACCTTTCTTTCTTGAACACAGTTCCCCAGAGTTCGCTTTGTTTTATTCTTTCCTGTTTGTCTTCACAGCTAACATAAATTATTGAACTGCCCTAAAATTCTTTTTCTTCATAGTTTTTTTTTCGACTGTATTCCAATTCTTCTTAACCATACAAATACACGCATTGACAAATTGGGGGCCAAGAATACAAACCAGATTAACACAAACACCTGCTACAAACAGAAAAACGTGGAACAAAATGTCAGAACTGAAAATACAAATAAACATACCAAAAATACCCCCCCCCCAAAAAAAAAATCCCCCCAAAAAATCAAAGAAAAGAAGAAAAAGAAAAAAGAAACGCTCACTAAGTTACAAACGAATCAAACATTACAAATAATATAAGCACAGAAACACACACCCCTTTAAAATACGTTGGCAAAAATCGTATCTCTGGAATCCAGAAAGACACAATTTGTAACTGCTAACAACATCTAAATGTAATCTCTGCCTCAACATCCAAACCGAATGGTGCTCCTGCATGGCAGAACGGGGGCGTCTGTTCATCGGACAGGTTCTGCGTAATGCTATGCCACAGCTGTACCCAGTCGACTCTACTATTCAACATTCACGATTTTTTTCGTTGTCAACAATTATTCGAAGCTTCGAAGAGTCATTTTGATTTAATGCCTTGTGATCTTTACTGGTAATGGATTGTCGTCTTAATTTTTCATAAACCGTTGTAAAATTAAAAGGTATTAAAATTGAAATCATTTAGGTAGTCACACATTTACGTTGTACTTAATGATTATAACAGAATGATAAGCGTATCCAGTAAGTGCGTTGAATAGCGAATGAAGAACGCGTATAAAAAAAAAGAAAGAAAATTCATACACATTATTCGAATATCACGAATATTGAGTTCACACTTCGAGGTGTACGAGGATGAAGTTTCGTTTCCTCAAAATCGCACAACCGCTCACTAATGCTCGCCAGAACGCGACTGTCTGCTTCTCCCTTGACTCATTACCGGAATTCGTTCTCTATTTATTTTAGGAGTGTGAACAAGCAAGGGAATTTTCAACTGTTTCTGCAGATAAGATCGTATAAACAGCCTCTGAGCGAAGCTCGGGGAATTTACGGGTTTGATATGTGGGCAAGATGTGATTTCTATCTGTCTACGAATGGAACAGGAGATGGCGTGTGGGGTTTTCTCAAAATGTTATTTTTTCCGGCTTTATTCGTATTGAAAGCTCGGTGAAAGATTTTAACATTATAAGGGAAAATACGTTTCAAAGTTGTATCCTGCAATACACATATCACTTTTTTTTTCTTTTTTTTTTAGAATCCTGCCCCTGGATTGAGTGTATCTGGAATAGCCACAACCATCAGCAGCATCATCAAGTGCCAGATTGAAAACAGGCAGCGTTCTCCATTCATTATTCCGCTCGACTGCTTTTCTTTTTTTAAATCGATATAATCCTGGCGTTTCCTTGTCACCCATCTGTTCCGGTTTTCCAAATAAGTTTCTCTGGATCTACCCCTGCCTCTTTTGCCTTCTAGTTTTTCCTTTGAGAGCATGTAGTTCAAAGCTTTTATGATGAGTCAAATGTTTTAGAAACTACATTTGTCCATTCCTAATTGTCCTTATTAGCGAACGGCCCTCACGGCTTTCTTCAGTACTTCCTCATTTGATTTAATTTCTGTTCATGTAATTCTCTAAAGTCTCCAAAGAAATCACATTTCCGTTGCTTCTTTTTTCCTTTCATTATCGTTGACGTTTGTCAAGAAGTACTGTTTCAGCTGAATGAACGGTCTCAGAACACTGTAAGGTGTGCTACGTCTTATTTTTGTTGTTGTAAGAGTTTTATAGCACTTGCACCACAATTAGGTCACATAAAGGCCGATGATTAGAGGTGTTCCTAGAGAGAAACACTCACAGAAAAGGAGGAGCGATAAGGACGATAGTCCGTAGGCTTACTTGAATTCGAAATTCAGATCGAAACGATAATTCTTTATAAGCCTTCTACGGGAAATCAAGGAGTGGGAGGGGGCGCCGCTGGTAGTCGGTGGCCTAGTGGTTAGTCTCTCGGACTCGCAACCGTAAGGTTGTGGGTTCGAATCCCGTCAGGGGCCCGACGTTGTGTCCTTGGGAAAGGCACTTTACGTGAATTTTCCTCACTTCACCCAGGTGGGAATGGGTACCCGGCTATAGACAGCGATAGATCTTGTCAGCTTGTTAGTGTTTGAGCGCTTAATCAGCTGCTTGCACTGTATGCTTCTCGGGAAGCTGAGAATGTTTCGGAGTGTTCTGTGGTCTGCTGGGGTAATAATATAGTGCAAAAGCGCATAGAGCCTGCTGTTGAGCGGGGATATGCACTATACAAATGCTATTTATTATTATTATTATTATTATTATTATTATTATTATTATTATTATTATTATTATTAATATTATTATTATTGTTGTTATTATTATTATTATCATTATCATTATTATTATTATTATTATTATTATTATTATTATTATTATTATTATTATTATTAATAATATTATGATTATTATTATTAGTCCTATTTCTTCTTTTTTCCCTTCGCTGTTTCTCTGCAGGTTTTTCTTGCTTTTCCTCAGCAATGATAAATGTCGTCTATTGTATCTGTCTGCTTCTTTTACCAGGAATAAACTATGCTTTTCGGTGCTTGATGACAATACGTTTTTCCTTCAAAAGAAATATGTGAGGCAGCGTGGTGGAATCAGGCTCTCGTCAATTTTTGGGCGTGTAGAGTTATTGGTATCATCTTAAAGCTTGTTCAGTTGTCTTTATTTAGATGAAAAAAATGTCCATTTATCTTGAATACAAGTCAAGATATTAGCGAAAGAAGGAGGTGGGGGTCACCTGTTTTCAGAGGTAACATTAGTGAGAAAATGGCCGCCAAAGATTAGTTATTTCTTTAGTTTAAAAGTCCATGGTAAATGAACATTACAATTTTTGTGCCTTTAATCAACGTTTACCAGAAAAATCCACACATAAATGAGTTCTTTAATGGGCATGAAAGGTGTCGGGCCAAAAAACAAACATTTGATAAAAATTCACAAACCTGCTAAAAAATGAAAGTTTCTTCATTTTAATTATTTTGACGAGAGCCTGATTTCACCAAGCTGCCTCACATATATTCAGTCTAAGTTGATCGACTTCACTTGCCGTCCTCTGGGGATAACATCTACGAAGCAAGATTTTTTTCGTAATTTATATTAACCAGTCATACAAACTTGAAATAGAGACTGCCACAAAAAAGATAGAAGAAAACGGTCGGTATTCATTCATTCATTCATTCATTCATTCATTCATTCATTCATTCATTCATTCATTCATTCATTCATTCATTCATTCAATTATATTTTTAGGGGGGTGGTTGTTGTAACAGAATGTCTATGACGCTACGGGGCCAGAGCTACAATACATGACAACCTGTACATGATTTCCTCTATGTTGCTTACACTCACGTCATTTACGGCAGACGTCTCCCATAATCTTATTAAAATGAAAAGTAAAATTGTAACAAAGAGCAAAAACCATTAAAAAAAACCACAATAGCAACACGAATAACAGCAACAACAAAACCCCAAAGAGAATGAATGAGAAAGGCTCAGAAAAAATATTGTAAGAGAGGGAGAGAGAGGGAAAGAGAGGGAGAGAGAGGGGGTGAGAGCGAGAGAGAGAACAAGAAATAGAACAAGAAATAGAAAGAGAGAGAGAGAGAGAGAGAGAAAGAAAGAGAGAGAGAGAGAGAGAGAGAGAGAGAGAG
>NW_004797430.1:1146354-1158687 GCF_000002075.1 Aplysia californica | reverse complement strand
GGACACAACGTCGGGCCCCTGACGGGATTCGAACCCACGACCTTACGGTTGCGAGTCCGAGAGCCTAACCACTAGGCCACCGACGCCACATGTCTCTTTTATGTTTGTTACTCTCTTATAACACCTCTAATCTTCGGCATTTATATGACCTTATTGTGTTGCAAGTGCCGTAAAACTCTTACTAAAACTAAATTTCTTACTAAAAACTAAAAGTATCATTTACTCTCTCTCGTTCACTCTCTCTCTCTCTCTCTCACTCTCTCTCTCTCTCTCTCTCTCACTATCTCTCCCATTCTCTGTCTCCTTATCTCTATCCCTCTCTTCCCCATCTCTTTCTCTGAGCCATTCAATTTCCCCTTTATATAATTTCCCTTCGTCTCTTGATCTCACCGTTTTGCTTACTCTCTTCATGTACAGTCCAGTGAACAATGTAGAGTGCAATCGACGCAACGCATATTGTCTGTCGTTGGCCACTTCTTTTAGTTTTCCCTTCCAACTCCAGTGTGATAGTTTCATCCGTGATCGTGTCTCTGTAACTTCCAGTTGGTCTACCTCTTTTTTTTTTCATTTGTGGGACATCGTAATTAAATCGGCCGCTCGTCAAAATATTCTTGTCCGGCCGTTTGGCAATTAATTTGTTTTTCTTCTGTTATTGGCACAACACCTTTTATGGTAATTTAAAAATACATTTCTTTGTGGATATTACTTTGAAAAAGGGTCGTGAAAGGCACCAAAGATGTAAATTTTCTGTTTCCAAAGAACCTCAAACCTTGACGTCACCAAACTGGAGTCCATTTTCTCACTAATATTGACTTTGACACCCAGCGACTCCCCCTCCCTTCAATCGCAAATACCACGACTTTTGTTCAAGATAGATTACTATTTTCTTTTCCCCAAAAGCAAAACAAAGGGGCAAACCTTAAAACAATCGAAATAACTTCATATCGCGACCTCAGTGCTTTCTTGTGGTATCTCCATTTTGTTTAACATTGAGCTCACTCTTTGTTATGAACTGTTTTCATTGTTTAAAAAAAAAGGAGATGCGACAAGAAAGGGACAATATGCCCAAAAATTGACGAGCATCTGATCCCACCGACACGTGACACATTTGGTCGCTTTTAAGGGCAAGTGGGCTAACCCGGATTTCGGGGGTTTCCAGAAATCTTGACCTACACCAAAATAGGCATTGCCCTACCTATAGGAGAAGTTTGGTTTCATTGGTGTGTATATTTGTTTGGTAATAGAGAAAACTCTCCTTGTCTTTTAAAGAAACTGAACAAAGGGAAAAAACTTTACCTTCAATGTTCTCAAAACAGTATTTTTTGGGATAGCCCCCTTGTGCTTAAAAGCGACCATTTGGTCTCCATTATCATGCCTGACCAACCTTGTCTCCGGCATTCCCAAAACAAGTACCTTTTGTTATTGTCGTAAGGACATCATCTATCCCAGCTCCTTCCAATGCTGCTTCATGTGTGACAAAAGTATTTCCATTGTTAAACTAAGAATCTTCGCAGACATTTGGTGGTTGGTTGGCGGGTGCTCTGGTGTGGGTTGCTTCTTCTTTCCTATGAAACATCTATCGTCCTTATTTCCCTTCCTTCTTTTTTGTGTTTGTTACTCTCTTGTAACACCTCTAATCTTCGGCACTTATGTTTATGACCTTATTGTTTTGCAAGTGCCGTAAAACACTTACTAAGACAAAAAAAGCAGACATTTGAAAACTCATTAATTTTCTTTGAATTGCTTTATGTGCTTTCCAAATTTTTTAACCATACATCAGTTTGATAGGGGTTGATTCTTAAGGCAAACTCACCCCTTTTATTTTGAAAAACGTAATTATAAGATCAATATTTTTTTCTGCAGATCTTGATTACTCATCGGTTTTTACTTGCATTGCATGCACTGTAAATGTAATCAAATTTGATTGTACTCAGCAAAATGCAGGTCTCTTAAGTTTGAAGCTATCTCTCTCTCTCTCTCTCTCTCTCTCTCTTCTCTCTCTCTTCTTTTTTTCTCTCCCCCATCCCCTCCCTCTCCCCTCCTGTACCTCCACCCCTCCCCACTCCCTCCCCTCCCCGCCTATCTCTCGCATCCTCTCACCCACTCGCATTCAGCCTTGCGGGTAAATAATATACGATCAATGACATGACGCGTGTGCCATACTTCACCTCTTCTTCACCACGACTTTTTCGCGCTGCGGTCGGCCTCGTTCCTTGCCAAAGCGCACGCCGACCGCTAAGTAGCCTGCGCGATTCTACTACTCTACGCCGCTGGTAGGCAGGCTAAAACCACGCTCGATTTTACGTTGCGCGGGCTGCTGTCATCTTCCAGCACCGACACTTTACTTAATCTGCGCACATTATTTACGTAAAATCTCATTGTGATTTGGTTAATAGCTTTCGGTTTGCTGTGTATTTCAGTCATTCGATATTTTAAGGTGTGTATGATATCGTACAAGGTGTTCGTGAAGACTTCGATGCCTTTGTGGTGTATACTAATGATGCTAAGAAAAGTCATGATGATGATGATAATAATAATGATAATATTAATAATAATAATAATAATAATAATAATAATAATAATAATAATAATAATATACTTTGATGTTAAAAATGGAAAGAACATTAATGATAACAATGATGATAATTACAACTGTAACAACAATAAAGGAATTGATTAAAAATAATAAATTGAAAATAATGCAAATAATCGTAATGATAATAATAATAATAATAATGAAAATAATAATAATAAAAATAATAATATAAGAATTAAAATAATTATGTAAAAATAATGAAAGTATTGTATTTCATGACCTTTCTTTTTATAGTAATTGAATTCAAAGCTATAACGTAAATTCTTGAAAAACCTTTATAATGAAGGCTGCACTTATTGCCAAATACAACCCCCCCCCCCCCCACCCCTTCGAAAAAATCGGCTTGGGGCTTATACATTTAGTGAAAAAAATGAATATTTTAAAATATATTGATGATGATTATGATACTATTAATATAATATATTAATACTTCCATAATGGTGGTAATAATAAAATTGAGAAGAAAAAGAAGAAGAAGAAGAAGAAGAAGAAGAAGAAGAAGAAGAAGAAGAAGAAGAAGAAGAAGAAGAAGAAGAAGAAGAAGAAGACGAAGGAGAAGGAGAAGGAGAAGGAGAAGAAGAAGAAGGAGAAGGAGAAGGAGAAGGAGAAGAAGAAGAAGAAGAAGGAGAAGAATACTTCAAATCTCTAGAAGGTAAACATTCCAGTACGCTTTAAAGGATTTCTTAGTCTAGTGCAAAAAGTTGATTTAAAAACTATTCCCTTCAGAAGGGCACTCTCGCTTGTGCTTATCGCTTACCCTAAACCCCAGGGATTTAACGCGACTTTGAACGTGCGTACTTTGTGAACAAAACAATCTATTCTGTTTCGGAGTGAAACTTGTATATTTTGTGTCATACTTTTCACAGTCGTCGACACCTTGTAGTGTCACCAGTCGAAAGCTGCAACGCTGTAGTTCGGGAGATTGGGTGCACACAATTCCGAGTGTGGGTTCCGAGAGGAACACTAGCAGCAGCAGTTTGTTCCTTCTGCGTGGATATATTATTAATATCATTTCCTACTCCTAATTATTATCCCCCTACCCCCATCCTTCTGCGGCGCTCCCCCCACCCACCCCACCCTGGTGTCTGACTCGAAGTCAAGATTTTTGCTCATCCTTCATGGACTTCTGTGTGTGTCTGTAGAGATTTTTAAAAATTCAACAATTTGTTGTTGTTAGGGTGGGAACGACTGGATTTCTCGGATTGTAACTGTTTCAACTGCATCAAGTGTGGGATATCCAAGCAACGGTGAGTAGGGAATGAGTGGAGAGAGAGAGAGAGAGAGAGAGAGAGAGAGAGAGAGAGAGAGAGAGAGAGAGAGAGAAAATGAGCGAGGGATTGATTTAACTCCTCTGTGAATCTGTTCTATGAATGGGAAAAGCAATGTCTTTAGAACATAATTGGACTGATTATGTTTGTTTGTTTATTCGCTTATTCTTGATCAGGGTCTCACAGACGCACACAGGCATACATAAGAAATAATATGTGCTCTGAGACAACGAGAGGCAAAAAATAAAAGAAAAAATAAAGCATTATCAAAGTAAAAGTTATCAATATAAGACAAGACAAGATCAGATAATACTTTAATGTCACAGAGGGAAATTTTTCTTGGCCGTACAGGACCGTAAAAACACACAGGTATACATACTTTAAAAAATCATATTATGTTGCTCTCGTTAAAATTCAATATGAGAAGAAAAGTAAAGCTGACAAATGTACATATCACATCAGATGCATCATTTCACCACATGCAGGAATTTAATTGCAAGACTTTAAGTGTTATATAGATACGTACTCGAAACAGCAATACACAAACTTAGAGGCAAATTGAACAGCAATAAACATTTGTACAGATACAACATTGGAAACAAGTAACAAGTCTCAACATCTCACAACATGATTTGACAGAAAAAAGCATGGAAGAAAAAATATTCATTCGTCTCTGCTGTCCTTTTTTGTCCCCATCTGCATTTTATTTCTGAAAACCCCCCCACAAAACAACGAACTTAAACTACAAAGGCAACAATGACAACAACAACAACAACAACAACAACAACAATAACAACAACAACAGCAAAAACAAGAACAACAACAATAACACCACCACCACCACCAACAACAACAACAATAACACCAACAGCAAACAATAACGATAACAATGACAAGACAACAACGACAAATGAAACCCAGAACGTCTATTACTGCCACCTCACCTTCCCCCCTAACCACTTCCATCACTACTACTACTACTACTACTACTACTACTACTACTACTACTACTACTACTACCTCTTAACGCAATTAAGGCATTGTAATACACAACAACATCATTAACTTTACCAGAAAAGAATAAACTTTGGACAAAAAACAGCAACCCCAAAACAAACAAACAAACAAACAAACAAATACAAATAAAAGATCCGCCCCTCCCCCCCCCTAAAAAAAATCCTCATTAAAAATAGAAAAAACCCAAACAAACAAATATCAAATAAACAAATAAACAAAAAAACGGATGGAAAACATACGTAAATTGAAATGATGGATACAACAAATCTCTTGGCATAGAGTAAATCGATCCAAAAGAACCCCAAAAAGCCTTCTCTATCACAGAGGTTGGACAATTTAATATTCTTTCAGCCACACCACACAGCCTGTATTTCACTCCCCTCCACTCTCTCTCCAACCATCTCACTAAATTCATCTCACAGGGCGGGTAACTTTGGTGCAGAATTTATTACCATTTCAGATGTCAGGCCTCTGTCTGTTTCATTGGCTCAAAGCATCTGCTCCTTCTCCACACATCTCTCTCTCTAATCATAAGTACGAATGTAAACCTGGGCCCCCTAGCTCCCCACCTGCACAACAAACGCTACTTCTTATCAATCTCTTCACCACAGGTACCGACCGACGGTCCACAGATAGAGGCGGATAGTAGAAGGTGCAAATATAAAACAAACAAGAAAGAAAGAAAGAAAGAAACAGAAAAAAAAAGAAAGTAAGTAAGAAAGAAAGAAAGAAAGAAAGTAAGAAAGAAAGAAAGAAAGAAAGTAAAAATAAAGAAAGAAAGAAAGTAAAAAATAAAGAAAGAAAGACAGAAAGAAAGAAAGTAAGAAAGAAAGAAAGAAAGAAAGTAAGAAAGAAAGAAAGAAAGAAAGTAAGAAAGAAAGAAAGAAAGAAAGAAAGTAAAAAATAAAGAAAGAAAGCCAGAAAGAAAGAAAGAAAAAGAGAAAAAAGAATGAAAGAAAGAAAGAAAAAAAGTAAGAAAGTAAGAAAGAAAGACAGAAAGAAAGTAAGAAAGAAAGAAAAAAAAGAAAAGAACAGAAAAAACATATCTCCTCACCCGAAGTTCCGACTGTGCACACACAGAATAAAAAAACACAGTAGAGAGTGCGAATGCAAAAAATAAAATAACAACAACAGCAACAACACGAACAAGAACAAAACAAGAAGAACAACAACAACAGCAACAACATCAGCAACAACAACAACAACAACAATGACAGCAATCACAACAAAACTTCTAACCTCAGGTACCGACTTTCCACAGAATCAGGGACATAATAGAAAGAGCCAATGCATACATTCACACACACATACACACACACAAACACACACACATACACACACACGCACACACACACCCATGCACACACACGCGCACATATGCACACACACACACACACACACACACACACACACACACACACACACACACACACACACATGCACACCACACATAGAAAAAAGAAAAAAAATATAAGAAAATATGTGAGGCGACGTGGTGGAATCAGGCTCTCGTCAAATTTTTGGCATGTAGAGTTATCGGTATCATCTTAAAGCGTCTTCACTTGTCTTTATTTGGTTGAAAGAAATATCTATTTATCTTGAATACAAGTAGAGATACTAGCGAAAGAAGGAGATGGGGTCACCTGTTTTCAGAGGTAAAATTAGTGAGAAATTGGCCGCCAAAGATTAGTTATTTCCTTAGCTTAAGAGTCCGTGGTAACTGAAAATGTACATTTTTTGTGCCTTTAATCAACGTTTTCATGAAGAAAAATCCAAACAGAAATGAATTCTTTAATGTGCATAAAAGGGTTGAGCCAAAAAACAAAATTCAAATGAAAATTCAAAAACCCTCGGAAAAATGCAGGTTTCTTCACTTTGATTATTTTGACGAGAGCCTGATTCCACCACGCTGCCTCACAAATTTATTAGTAAAAGGTGCTAATACCCCCTTCCCTCCCTCTCTTGCAAATAAAAATTTAATGTCCCTGCCTCAAGTACTGTTCGGGGTCTCTTGTGGCCTAGAGGTTAAGGTGTTGGCCTCTCATTCAAATGTCCCGGGTTCGAATCCGGGTAGCAACCGAAACATTTTCTTCTCTAACATTGTCTCATTTCACCTCCTTTCCTGCTCTCTTTCAATGTTCTGCTGTTTGATTTCGTCTCCGCTTTCAGCCCCCACACCCTCACCTTCTGTGCCCCCTCCTCTGGGCTCCTGGTTCTTTCTGCAGCCTTTGATAGAAGGCACGAATGCTAAAAAGAACAGAAAAAAATAATTCTCTGTTTTAGCTATACAATTCAAAGTTAGCTGCGCTACTTTAATTTTTTTTTAAAAAAGCTCCTTTCATCTCAGCGGGACAAAAGATAAATAGTTTGTTCTGAGGCGAAAACTATCATCTAACTGTGGCTAACGACAAGCAAAACGGATAGATTAACATCCGCGCAACATATCACTACCTTAGAAGTACAGAGTTCTATGTGATATTTTTGACCGTTTTGAGTTACTAAGAACATGAGATCAGAACTCAGATGTTCTCTCCGTTGTATCTAAATCCTAAGATTATTAAGAGTCGATATCAAGATATTCAAAGAATTGCATTCGAGAAAGCTTGACATGTTTTAAAGCCATGTTTTTCAAAACTAGGTAATGAGTCGACAGAACTGTGTAGTTCTAAGGTAGCGGTATAGCTAGGCTGATCCCTCTCGCTTTCTCGACCATCACGAGCTGGATATTTTGTTCAGACTCAGACTAGGAAAAAACCCGATTGAAACACCACATATGGGGATGTTGTCATCCCAAGCTACCCCACACATCTAATTGCCTCTACTCTTCAAGACAACAATTAGAACAGACATGCAGCTATTACCGAATGGCATCATGCAGAAGAGTTAACGCTCAGATGCTACTGGATCGCTAACAACAACAACAACAAACACCACATATATGCACAAAGTTCAGGATCGGCAACTTAGAACAGTGTCAGTGCAGAACTGGCAGCCAGACAGGAAAGAAATTGTGAGGCAGCGTGGTGAAATCAGGCTCTCGTCAATTTTTGGGCATGTAGAGTTATTGGTATCATTGTAAAGTTTGTTCACTTGTGTTTATTTGGATGAAAAAATATCCATTTATCTTGAATACAAGTCGAGATATTTGCGAATGAAGGAGGTGGAGGTCACCTGTTTTCACAGGTAAAATGAGTGAGAAAATGGCCACCAAAGATTAGTTGTTTCCTTAGCTTAACAGTCCGTGGTAACAGAAAATTAACATTTTTTGTGCCTTTAATCAACGTTTTTCAGAAAATCTACACAGAAATGAGTTTTTTAAAGAGTATGAAAGGTGTTGAGCCAAAAAATAAAAATTTGATAAAAATTCACAAACCAACAGAAAAAAAGCAAGTTTCTTCACTTTGATTATTTTGACGAGAGCCTGATTCCACGACGCCGCCCCACAAATACTACTAACGTGCCTAATGCACGACCCACTTTTACACTGGCCAAACAGTAAGTAGACAGACTCAGTGAGGCTCTCGTGGTCTACAGCTTATGGTGTTCGCCTCTCATTTTCAATGGATAGGTCCCGTGTTCTAATCCTGATAGCGATGAAAATATTTCCTCTCCAAAATTGTCTCCTTTCAATTCTTTTTCTGCTTTCTAACCATATTATTATTCTGCCGTCTGCTTTCGTCTCCACTTTCTGCCACCTCCCCCTCCCTCCCCTTTGTCCCCTTCTCTGGGCTCCTGACTCTTTCTGCATCCTTTCTAATGCTACTCCTTGGCCCTTTCTTACACTGTCTTTCAGCCACACCCCTGATAATATGGTAGGTTATACGATGTAACATCTAGCCTTCTCGGATAAGGGCGAAAAAATCTTGGAGGTCACGTGAGCAAGGTTCAAACGAGATCCCCTGGTGGTCTTAAAATCGACAGGAATAGGTTTCGTTCGCCACCTGGGCAAAATTCAAAATTCCTACTAAACTGAAAAATGTTTTATGCATCCCGGGCGAGTGCCGTAAAGCGCTTAGATCTATCAAAAACACACCTAGAAAACCCCCAAACAAACACAAAGACCCAAAGACCCAAAACTCTACAGGAGCCCGGAGAACGTGCAGCAAATAGCAGTCCTAACACTACCGACTAGTCGTGCTGTGCGGTTTGGTTCCCGATTGTTGAAAGCTAGGAATCGTAGGAATCGACCCCAAATCCAGTTACTCACTTTGTAACGATGTGATTTCTTCCGGTGGTTACCTAATTGGCTCCGAACATCCTCAGGATTTAGGATAACAATGATTTCGGAACACTAAGAAGTATCAACTTTTATTTTTCAAACATAAATTCTATTTTTTAAAAAGAAGATCCTTTGGTTTTCATAAAAAGGAGTTAGTACTTTTCTTCCCGTGGCATTAATCGTAGGAATCGGTTCCGGAATGGATTCTTTTCCCAGCTCTACCGACTAGGGTGTCCATTGAAAGATAATCGAGAAGTAAGCCACTCCAAGTGCACATCTAATATACGATATAATTCCCACAGAGGTTATTTCAACCTGAAAGACAAGATTTGTTAATAGCATCAGTTATAATTTTACTTGTGGATACTTGCCTGCGCTGCGAGGATTTACAACCGACTCCAAAATTAAAACAGAACACCCCCCCCCCTCCCCAAATAAAAACCAAGTCAGATATGAGGTACTGAACTAAGTCCTTGTAACGTGTGCAGAAATACTTTGAGTGGTCAAGTAGGAAAAGTCATTGCACGCTCCATCGTTTTCCTTTTCTGTGACGTCGTATTTACTATTTACTTTACTTTTACT
This sequence comes from Aplysia californica, assembly GCF_000002075.1. NCBI lineage: Eukaryota > Metazoa > Mollusca > Gastropoda > Aplysiida > Aplysiidae > Aplysia > Aplysia californica. Next base: position 1,149,005 of record NW_004797430.1, on the reverse strand, counting down.
TTTTCATCCTCTGTTGCCGTTAAGCGTCGAGGGGAGATGCAGTTTTCTATGGTAGGCCAGCTCCGCAGCTCTTTCAGGTGTGATGTTATGTTTTCTTAGGGTTTCTTTGACACCCTCGATCCACCTTTTGCGTGGCCTTCCTCTTCCTTTATAGCCTGAGTGCTTGGTGTTGTAGTCTCTCAAGGCTGGCTGGTCAGGTGACGTCGTGAACATTTCGTAAATCACCGGGTTTCTTCTGTTTGTTTGTTTAAGTAAACAGAAACACATCGACTCATTATTGGTCATGGTACTGGGAAAAAGAAAGATGGATAGAAAGTAACAACAGAGCGAAGGTAAAGAAGTAAAGCCCACCAGTAACGAGTAACGCCCTCCAACCACCCGCCAATCGCAACCTTTTTATCGTCATCAGTGACAGAGACAACAAAGTTACGGAGTAAGAGAGATAACTCTGGAAATTATTATCGCAATTACACTTTTCAGGATTACGTGCCGTAGACGGTTAGGAGGGTCTGAGGACGTGCATTGGCGATCCTGTGTCTAAACCTTTAAAAGGTAAGGTGGTTTCTATAAAAATTTTAGTACTTAATCTTCCTCTAATGATTTATAAAGACGATTATGAGTTTTATTTAACGAATTTATAGGACTAAGGACCACCCAGATCAACAGGAGTGGTCACTCCAGCTGCTTTATACATTATCTGTTAGGGGTAGGGTAACAAAAAAGAAACAACACCCTCCTCCCAAAATGAATAAATAAGGAATGAATGAATGAATGAATGAAAAAATGAATGAATGAATGAATGAATGAATGGATGAATGAATGAATGAATATTGAAAAAATAGTGGCAAATCCGAAGAATTAAGAAAAATCTGATGACTTGAAGCCACAACAAGGTGAATGAGGTTACACTTATGTAAATTTGAAAGTCGTTAAGAGCCTAATTCGTCAGGTATCTTCATCTCAAACATTACTCTAAAAGCTTTCAAACTTCGTGGGCTGTCATTGGATGGGGCGCCTGCAGGCGTTCAACACTTAGTGGAAGGAGCAGAAGGCCAAGGAATCAACCATTGCTTGGAACCGTCAGCATCTACACACTTCGAGATGTGCTTCTTCAGGGGACGGAGCGCTTATGGGGATGCCCCTTGTGCAGTGATGTCGGTCCTTCACACAAGTAAACAAGTATGTTTCTGTTGAGGTTTTGCTACTGAATCGTGACAAATAAAACGTCACTTCGAACTTGCAGTAAAAATACCTCCGAGGGGTAAAACTCACACGAATAAGAAATTTGTATAACACTTCCTTCGAGATGTAAGGCTCCCCGTATGGCTACGAAAGTGGTTTTTTATGTCTAAAAAGGGATGCGAAAGATTCTCATCTGTTATGACGGAGTGTTATTGAGGACGACAAAATGATTTGCATTTGAAAAGGCGTCTTTACGCCCTCTGAGACCTCACTCTCATCTCAGTTGTTGAAATATCATATTAGAAACAAGCAAATTTGTTAATTTCAGAGATTTTGTTCTTTTTCCATTCACCCTGCCCAGTAATCGCAGCTTCATTCCAGTTGGCTACCTGTTGCAACATAACCCTGGGCACTTTTTACTAGAAGACAATCCACGCAGTATTTTAATTAACTCTTTGAAGACGCAAACTCTGGTTATTCGAACATTTGAAGAACCTTAATTTCCTTATCCATTTAGATTTGAAACCATATATTATTTCCTTTTTTTCTGAGCCCTAAAAAGTAAAAAAAAAAAGAATTTAGGATGCATATTGTGAAATGTTAAATCTCGTGTTTCTGGTTTGTGTATGTAGGTTCAAAATGAGCCACAACATTGGCTTTGATCTGTTTCTGGTCGGACAAATGTGTCCGATACGTCCCTAAAGAGTTAAAGCATCTGGTCAGCTTTTATTTGCTTGCCTTATTTCTGCACATTTAGATGCATTTTTGAGGTCACTGAAGGTAGGTAATTAGGTTTACTTGAATTTGTCCCAGCAACTTCAAGTAGATGATGGGAAAAACCAGTCTGGGAATGTGAAGATGAGGGCAGAGTTTTGCATACACAGAGGTTATACCTTCTTTTTTGACTTTCCGACGCACATTCTAAATAATATGTCTGTTTGTATTTTTTCCCCTCAGCCTTGTCTACTGAAAAGTAAATACGTACATTATTTTGCTATCAGTCAGAAATTTACTTTGCAAAAAAAATATGTTAAAAGGCCCTTATAGGAGCTTTGGTTTGGGAAAGGACAGGACAAAAAGATATGGGGTAGAAATAGGACTAAGAAAGTGGCGATGAGACACACCTTCAGAAAGCCTATCGGAAACATCACAACACAGTCGTTTCAGAGGAACCCACTGGGAGCACGAGGCAGGGGTAGGCCACGGGAAACATGGAGGAAAGGGGTGGAAATGGACATGAGAGAAATGCTGTTCACTTGGAACGAGCTTTGAAGGATGACACAGGACAGAGATAAATGGAAGGAGCTTGTATGTGGCCTATACCCCCGCCAGGGGTGGAAGGCACTGATGATGATGATTAGGAGCTTGTGTGATTTTCTATTCAGGAAAAGCAACTATACTACTATTGGAGCGTTCAGTGCATAGCAGTGGGGTGAAGTCACACGAACAGACAGAAAGACAGACAGACA
>NW_004797430.1:1141354-1143854 GCF_000002075.1 Aplysia californica | reverse complement strand
CCAAATAGGCGGCTCACTGGAGATATTTTCTAGGTAGAATTAATTGATATAATGTGAAACTGAAAAGCTGAATATTGGTATCCCCCACCACCACCACCCCCACCCCCGAAAAAAAAGAAACAAATTCGTAAAGAAACAAATAAAAAACAAAGCAAAACAAACCAACAAACAAACATAACAAAAATAATCCCCCAAAACAAAACAAATAAAAAGACATACAGTGATTTCAAAAAGAAACTTGAAATTGTATTCACCATTTTAACGTGAATAAAGCCTTGCATTTTCCACCCATGCAACAAGCGAATTTAAAGCTGAATAAATCCAACATCATCAGATCCATCTACATTGAAAATCGCTCGAGATATGGTCACTCAAAAGTAACCTCTTGGTAAATCTGTGTGAAGTCAAAGAAACTTAAATTTGTCCTTGTGCGTATATTGAGGTGCACTGCAATACCAAGATTGCTGGCATGTACATGCATTGCATATCAAAGGACAGGAGAGATGTTTTCGTTGGCAATAAACGCTATTTCTTTACGATTGATTTGAAAACAGCTTTCACAAATTCCACGCAAAACCTGGACTTAACACATTATAATATGCTAATTAGTATTTCGATTAGGATACATTGCTTTTGTGAAGAGCACGAATCCTTTGGTCATGGAGTGTGTTGCATTTTGAACATAAACATAATTATCTATCATTCAATTTCATTCCAGATGTCATAAAGTAAGAATGTGAGAACTGCAAACAAAGCGTCTGAACAGGGAGCAAAGTCGTGTTTCTTCAGAATGTATCTGCAGGATACATATGTGAGGCAGCGTGGTGGAATCTGGCTCTCGTCAAAATAATCAAAATGAAGAAACTTTTTTGTTGCCGCAGGTTTGTGAGTTTTTATGAAATTTTTGATTTTTGACTCAACACCTTTTATGCCCATTAAAGAACTCATTTCTGAGTGGATTTTTCTTAAAAAAACGTTGATTAAAGGCACAGAAAATGTAAATTTGTAGTTACCACGGACTCTTAAGCTAAGGAAATAACTAATCTTTGACAGCCATTTTCTCACTTATTTTACCTCTGAAAACAGGTGACCCCACCTCCTTCATTCGCAAATATCTGGAATTGTACTCAAGATAAATAGATATTTTTCAAGGAAATAAAGACAAATGAACAAGCTTTAAGATGACACCAATAACTCTACATGCCCAAAAATTGACGAGAGCCTGATTCCATCACGCTGCCTCACATATAAATAACCAGGGCTACCTTCTCTGATGCCGACGCCGTCGATGGTATGGTTTATTTGTACTTTCAGAAGTTGTCAAGAAGCGTTGGCCATTTGAGAAGGTGCTTTGTCATGCATAATGACGTCTACTTGAAGGACATCGTTACGAAAATAAAGATATGACGTGGTATTTCAGCACTTGCGTGATGTAGTCATCTAAACCAAGTCATCCGTTGATTCTGACTGGTGAGGTTTTGTTTATTCCAGCCAGACCACACCAAATTATGGCAGTTTCGTTCTCAGTGACAGATGATTATGTCCAAAATCTAACCAACGCAGTCCATGCTCAAAAAGAGATGGTGCTGAACATAAAACTAAAGGCTCGTAAACAAAATATACTAATGGGCATATTATACGTTAAGTGCAAATATTTCCGGGAATTTGTGACTGCTTTGTTTTCAGATCTGTGGAAAAAATATCGCACTAAAACGATTTTTCATTGCAGAGACAACAATATTTTCCATTCATTTGATATGCAAACATGCCCACTCCACGCCAACACAGCGCTAATACAGTTTTACGGTTCTTTGATTTCACACAAATATTGTTTTGCGTAGCATGATTTCCTAAGGTTAATTTTGAATGACCATATCTCGGGTGACTCTCCTTGCTGATAAAAAATTAATGTGTCAAGTGACACTTAATTGATTTAGCTTTATAGTGGTATAGCGGATGAGTGGACATGGCAAGGCTTTAACGTGATCATTGGGTGACTACATATGTGAGGCAGCGTGGTGGAATCAGACTCTCGTCAATTTTTGGGTATGTAGAGTTATTGGTATCAGCTTAAAGCTTGTCCACTTGTCTTTATTTGGACGAAAAAAAGTATCCATTTATCTTGAATACAAGTCGAGATATTTGCAATTGAAAGAGGCGGGGGTCACCTGTTTTCAAAGGTAAAATTAGTGAGAAAATGGCTGCCAAAGATTAGTTATTTCCTTAGCTTAAGAGCCTGTGGTAACTGAAAATTCATATTTTTGTGCCTTTAATCAACGTTCTTCAGAAAAATCCACACAGAAATGAGTTATTTAATGGGCATGAAAGGTGTTTAGCCAAAAAACAAAAATTTGATACAAATTCACAAACCTGCGGAAAAATACAGGTTTCTTCACTTTGATTATTTTGACGAGAGCCTGATTTCACCACGCTGCCTCACATTTTGACTTTTTTTGGATTTTGGATCTTTAACGTGCGCAACTTGCACGCGGGCCCTCCG
>NW_004797430.1:1136354-1138854 GCF_000002075.1 Aplysia californica | reverse complement strand
AAATGAAAGGGGCTTAAACGCCGGAAAGAAGAATTTAAAAAAACATAATAAAAAAAACAACAACAACAACAACAACAACCGCCAAACTCGTAAAAGAAAAAAAGGAAAGAAAACTTTATAAAAAAGTGTATTGTGAGGCAGCGTGGTGGAATCAGGCTCTCGTCAATTTTGGGGCATGTAGAGTTATTGAAATCATCTTAAAACTTGTTCACTTGTCTTTATTTGGATGAAAAAAACATCCATTTATCTTGAATACAAGTCGAGATATTTGCGAATAAATGAGGTGGGGTCACCTGTTTTCAGAGGCAATATTAGTGAGAAAATGGCCGCCAAAGATTAGTTATTTCCTTAGCTTAAGAGTCCGTGGTAACTGAAAATTTACATTTTTTGTGCCTTTAATCAACTTTTTTTCAGAAAAATCCACGCAGAAATGAGTTCTTTAATGGGCATGAAAGGTGTTGAGCAAAAAAACGAAAATTTGATAAAAATGCAAAAACCTGCAGAAAAATGCAAGTTTCTTCACTTTGATTATTTTGACGAGAGTCTGATTCCACCACGCTGCCTCACAAAATATTGGAGTAAAGAGAGAAGGGATCGAAAGAGGACAGCGGATGAGTAGAAGAGAAGCTGTCTGATGACCAAGGACCGACGGGACTAGGTCGTCCAGGGTTACAAAGTCACGTCCAAAGTCCCAGCTGTCTCGAAGATCTTCTGTTGTGCCCCGGGATGTTTCAGATTATCAGGTTTCTCTGATCTCCTTGCTTGCCTGCAGTAGTAAGCAATCCTATATCATGAACAACATTCTATCTTAAAGGAGAGAGTGTGGTAACATTAGTACTAATTTGGCGATGATGATGTTGATGATGATGATGATGATGATGATGATGATACTAAGAATAATAATAATAATAATGATAATAATAATAATAATAATAACAACAACAACAGCAAGAACAATATTAATAATAAGAATTGTAATGATTTTAATATTAATTATAATGATACTAAATCTAGCCAACCGTTATTGCTCCAATGATGAGTACGGCGGCACCAGCTCTGACAGACACCTTCCCAGGACGATGACCTGTGGAAAAGACCATTTCCCGCTTCTCCCTGACGCACATATTTTTGTCACGACGTGGTGGAATCAAGCGCTCGTCAGTTTTGGGGACATATTATGAGGTTATTGATATCATCTTAAAGCCCGTACATTTGCCTTGTTTTTTGGTGAAAAAAATATCCATCTATGTTGAATGGAAGTAGAAATGTTTGAGATTGAAGGTCAGAGTCACCTGGTTTCAAAGGCAAAGTTAGCGAGAAAATGGCCGCTAAAATTTGGCAATTCCCATTGATTGAGAGTCCTTGGGGAGTACAAATTTACATTTGTTGTTCCTTGAATCATTGTTTTACAGTAAAATCCATCGAGAAATGTGTTTTTATTTATATGTAAAAGGTGTTAAATAAAAAAAGAAAGAAAATTTGAAAAAAAAATGCTGAATGGCAAGAAAAACTTTGGATTCTTTATTTTGACGAGAGCCTGATTCCACAACAATGCGTCACATTTTTTATATTATGGCACTTCCCAAAACGTTAACCTGTCTAAGACAATTACTTTTCTCCTCGACATTGATTTTCCGTTTTGGATAATTTCGACGTTTGGCCTATATCATTATTTGTGTCATGACGAGGTGGAATCAGGCGTTTGACAACTTCTAGGCCTATAAAGTTAGTGATATCATCTTAAAGCGTGTTCTTTTGACTTCCTTTTGGGTTAAAAATGTCCATCTATGCTGAAAAGAAGTCGAAATATTAGCGATTGAAGGAGGTCAGGGTCGCCTGGTTTCAGAGGTAAAATTTGCCAGGAAATGCTCGCCAAAGTTTGGTAACTTCTATAACGTGCTTTTGTACCTTTATTCAACGTTTTTCAGAAAAATCCACACAGAAATGAGTTCTTTAATGGGCATGAAAGGTGTTGAGCGAAAAAAACAAAAATTTGATAAAAATTCACTAACCTGTGGAAAAAAGCAAGTTTCTTCACTTTGATTATTTTGACGAGAGCCTGATTCCACCACGCTGCCTCACGTATATTATTTATGGACAAATGGTCAGAGTTTTATAGATATATCAGTGTCGAGTCCTTTGGGAGAAATTCCACAAATAGCGGGACAATATAACGCGTTTCTTTCCAGACACACAGATTGCCCTTTTTGGTTATAATCCTCTTTTTTTCCCACGTCATTATCGAAACAGTTTGAACTTTACCATGATATAGATTATATCTTATCTCCAGATTTCGTTGAGTTATGAAAATCTTTAGACATTTAAGGAAGAACGCTATTGTTTCTTTGGTGATTCTTTTTGTTGACACTTAGATTACTTAGACATAGAAGTACTAGTTATTATTAGTCTATTGGAGGGTAAGCAGGGGTATTGTATACTTGTTTTTGAGGTGAAACTCCCGAGAAAAGAAAAACCAATACGGCATTGGGGGGTGGAGGAT
>NW_004797430.1:1130900-1136227 GCF_000002075.1 Aplysia californica | reverse complement strand
CTTCCCCGTTCCGGCCTAGATTTCTGGGCTCCTTTTTGGAAACTTGGGCCTGGTTATTGTGTGTCCATTTGTACACTGCACTCATTGGGGCACGATAAGCACTCTTGACGATACTCTCTCTCTCTCTCTCTCTCTCTCTCTCTCTCTCTCTCTCTCTCTCTTTCGCTCTCTCTCTCTCTCTCTCTCTCTCTCTCTCTCTCTCGCTCTCTCTCTCACACTTTTTTGCCCTCATTTGTTCTCGCTGATAATCAACTCATCTCTCTGACAGGTAGAGAGAGGCATAGGCAGAGAAAAAGAGAGAGAAAGAGAGAAACATAGAGAGAGACACACACAAAGAGAGAGAGAAAGAAAGAACGAGAGAGAGAAAAAAAGAAAGAGAGAGAGAAAGAAAGAAAGAAAGAGAGAGAGAGAGAGACACACACACACACAGAGAAAGAAAGAAAGAGAGAGAGAAAGAAAGAAAGAAAGAAAGAAAGAGAGAGAGAAAGAAAGATATTGAGAGAATATGCGTATGTTAATTTACAATCTCCTTTGAACACATGTTTCTCATTAATCGTTGCTCTCACAGGGATCTCCTCATCTACAAACACATAAAGAAAATCTGGTACCACGACCAGAATTAGTGAGTAATTATTTCTCCCAACGTATTTGATCAATGTCTTACGGCAATCTATGTATTATGACAACTCCTGTAACCTAAACCCTACGCTTTCAAAGGAGGCATGTGGATATTTTCCAAAAGCCTTTCTTATTATGACGACAGAAAGCTGAACATTTGTCACAAGTGGACACGCATTAGATAAAGAGAAAACAATTCAAATTCCTTATCACAACAAAAATCAGTTAACCCAAAAAACAAACAAAGCAAACAAACAAACAAAAACAAACAAACAACTCCCCCCCCCCCAACAACCAGCTCCCCGAAAAAGAAATATTAACAGTCAGACCTACTTCTGGTACCGATTATACATGATTGGACAAAAACATGGTGAGGCAGTTTCCATGAATATTTGTTTCACTAATCTACTCACACTCACAGTTATTGCTTACGTGTATCGTTACATTGTGATGTCTTTGTTAATGCAGCCACAATCTACAGTACCGCATAGTGGCCATCGGAGATGGGATTTTCTGTTTCTACTTTAGTTTTAGTAGAAGATCTACGACAATTGCAATACAATAGGTCATATAAGTGCCAAGGATTAGACGTATTACTTGTGCGTAACGTACATAGAGAACTAGGAGAATAGATAGTAAGGCTGATACATGTTTGATAGGATAGAAGGAGCAAACCACATTAGAGCACCCGCCAGCCACTGACATAATTTGTTTTATTTTACAGCAGATTTTCTTTAAAAAAATTCTTGATCGAAGTAACGCTTTGGTAATCTCAGGACAATTCCCAATTAATTATTGAGTCTCCTCCTCAGTTTCTCTGCCTCAAAGTACATATTGTATAAACAGTGAACTCCCTTGTATTTCCTTTCTGTCGGTGACGCAGCATTGGCTCAATGGATAGAATATTGGTCACTATTATGGATGCTTCACAACCCATTTACAAAATGTGAGGCAGCGCGGTGGAATCAGGCTCTCGTCAATTTTTGGGCATGTAGAGTTATTGGTATAATCTCAAAGGTTGTTCACTTGTGTTTATTAGGACGAAAAAACATCCATTTGTCTTGAATACAAGTTGAGATATTTGCGAAAGAAAGAGGTGGGGTCACCTATTTTCAGAGGTAAAATTAATGAGAAAATGGCTGCCAAAGATTAGTTATTTCCTTAGCTTAAGAGTCCGTGGTAACTGAAAATTTACATTATTTGTGCCTTTAATCAACGTTTTTCATAAAAATTCACACAGAAATGAGTTCTTTAATGGACATGAAAAGTATTGAGCTAAAAAACAAAAATGTGATAAAAATTCACAAACCTGAGCAAAAATTCAAGTTTCTTCACTTTGATTATTTTGACGAGAGCCTGATTCCACCACGCTGTCTCACATTTACATAGCACTCCCTACCCCAGTGCTCGTCAATAATTTTAAAGCCACTTTTTTTTGCCACTTGTAACAGATTGAAATGTTCACACCACCCATCCACATGTATTTTTAAAGAGGGACTTTAAATAATATGTGAGGCAGGGTGGTGGAATCATGCTCTCGTCAGTTTTTGGGCACATCGAGTTATTGGTATCATCTTAAAGCTTGTTCACTGGTCTTTATTTGGATGAAAAAAATATCCGTTTATCTTAAATACAAGTCGAGATATTTGAGAATGAAGGAGGTGGGGTTATTTGTTTTCAGAGGTAAAATTAGTGAGAAAATGGCCGCCAAAGATTAGTTATTTCCTTAGCTTAAGAGTCGGTGGTAACAGAAAATTTACATTTTTTGTGCTTTTAATCAACGTGTTTGAGTAAAATCCACACAGAAATTAGTTCTTTAATGGGCATGAAAGGTGTTGAGCGAAAAAAACAAAACTTTGATAAAAATTCACTAACCTGTGGAAAAATGCAAGTTTCTTCACTTTGATAATTTTGACGAGAGCCTGATTCCACCACGCTGCCTCACATATTCCTACCTATCACTATCCAAATCCTTATAGTGGGCAATCTTGCTAATGTTGACAAGCATTGTACCCTCGATGAAGGAAAAAAACCGACTAACCAATATACTGTGTGTGCTGCTGGAAACTGATGACTAGATGCAAAGTACAAAAAAGTCACCGAAGAGAAGGGAAGAGATGAATCAAAGAAGGCAAAGAATAACGTGTCATCGACACTTTTTCGATAATTTAGGAGGTGGGCGCCGACCAGTCTTACAGGGCCAACTCGGTCTGAGATGAACGCAACATCCCATCACGGAGAGACCCAGACACTCGATAAAAGTCGTCCCCACACAGGGATCAAACTCAGGTCTTCTACGAAGCATCCAACTGCTACACGGCATACGCCAGTTCAAAAAGGGCGTTTCTAGTAGCAGTGATATTTCATACGGCGTGTCGTGTTCTCCGGCTAAAAAAGTCTCACTCTTAGTGCCTTACTCTCGACGCAAACTATTGACCTGGCGTCATTTTGCACTTTATCTTACCCCAGAGCTGACAGCAATAAGGTTTGCCATCATCATACCTCCAGCTTCCACAGCGGATTAACCGCTTTCACCTCTTTCCTGATCTTATTTCTCCCTGTCCTCTTGTTTTGCACGCTTTTACCCCTCACAAAATTTCCTACTTCTTCTTTTTTTTTTCTTTGGAGTCTTTTTCGTCTTATATCATTTCTTTCGGATTTTTCTGTACGATTTGGAACACCAATCTTCTCCCAAAGATGACAAAAGAGGTAGACAGATCGCTACCCTAGAATTACACGTCATTCTATGTACTCGGTACCTAGTTGTGAGAAATTTGTCGAGAAAAATTTTGAGTTTCACAACAAGTCAAGCTTTTACAATATGTGAGGCAGCGTGGTGGAATCAGGCTCTCGTCAATTTCGGGGCATGTAGAGTTTTTGGTATCATCTTAAAGCTTGTTTACTTGTCTTTATTTGGATGAAAAATATATCCATTTATCTTGAACACAAGTCGAGATATTTGCAAAAGAAGGAGGTGAGGATCACCTGTTTTCAGAGGTAAAATTAGTGAGAAAATGGCCGTCAAAGATTAGTTATTTCCTTTGCTTAAGAGTCTGTGGTAACTGAAAATTGACATTTTTGTGCCATTAATCAACGTTTTTCAGAAAATCTACATAGAAATGAGTTCTTTAATGGGCATGAAAGGGGTTGAGTCAAAAAAATAAAATTTGATAATTTGAGAAATGCAAGTTTCTTCACTATAATTATTTTGACGAGAGCCTGATTCCACCACACTGCCTCACATATGTCAAGCTTTTTCGAATGCAATTCGTTGGATGTCTTGATAACGACCCCAATGAATGTTACGATTTTGAAACAGCAGACAGAGCACTTGGTTTCTGACCCCCTGGTCTTGGTAACTCAAAACGGGCAAAAATATCAGATAAAACGTAATTCTGAGGTAGCAAAATGCTGATTGTAAATGCTCAAAGGGCCATCGTATTTTACCCCAATGAACAAGAACAATACATTTTTTAAATCTTTGATATTGACAAGAGAATGCATAACAAATATAGGCTATCGAATAGTTTACTATTACTGACGAGATTGGATTGTGTAAAGGAGCCTCATAACTGTTGGAATTAAACCCCATGACCTTCACAACGACCTGTAGTAGTAGGAGGTTGTCTCCTATGATACAACGGGACCATCTATCTATCTATCTATCTATCTATCTATCTATCTATCTATCTATCTATCTATCTATCTATCTATCTATCTATCTATCTATCTATTTATCTATAATGTATTTCATATTTTAAGATGCTTAGCCATTATCACCACCATTATTAGACAGTTTATTCTACCATATGTGAGGCAGCGTGGTGGAATCAGGCTCTCGTGAATTTTTGGGCATATTGAGTTATAGGTATCATCTTAAAGCTTGTTCACCTGTCTTTATTTAGATGAAAAAAATATCAGTTTATCTTGAATGCTAATCGAGATATTTGCGAAAGAAGGAGGTGGGGGTCACCTGTTTTCAGAGGTAAAATTAGTGAGAAAATTTCAGTCAAAGATTAGTTATTTTCTTAGTTTAAGAGTCCGTGGTAACTGAAATATTACTTTTTTGTTCCTTTAATCAACGTTTTTAAGAAAAATCCACTCAGAAATGAGTTTTTTAATGGGCATGAAAGGTGTTGAGCCAAAAAACAAAATAATTATAAAATTCCACAAACCTGCGGAAAAATGCTAGTTTTTTCACTTTGATTATTTTGACGAGAGCCTGATTCCACCAAGCTGCCTCACATGTTTTTTTATTATTCAGAAATTCAGGCTTTGACCATTACTCTCATTAATTATTCTTCTTTTTCCCGAACATTTCATAAAAGCATTCTGCCTATTGTAATATCCATTATAAAAATTTCGATCTTTGATTTTCCCCACATACAAAAGTCAACTTGTTGTGCTTTCACTTTGTTCCACTTTTCCTCGAATCAGCACATTTGACAAAACAACTACAAAAATAACAACGCCCCCCCAACCCCCCCCCCCCCCCAACAACAACAACAAACAAACAAACAAAATAACAACAACAAAAAACAAGTCTCCCCCTCCCCCCAAAACAAACAAACTAACAAAACAAAACAAATCAAACAGAAAAAAAAAAAAAAGAGACTAATTTCTTCATGTTTTCTCTTTGTTCCGTCATGATGCTCTATATTATTATTATTTGTCTTTCGCTTTTTCACAAGACACCCCGCTCCTCCTCC
>NW_004797430.1:1125900-1128400 GCF_000002075.1 Aplysia californica | reverse complement strand
TGGGGACAAGCGACAGGGTACCGCTACAAATTGATTTTTGTTTTTATTCATCATCATTTATATTTGGATGACCTGTCAGCGCGTGTGGGGTCTGCAGGGTTCATAGAACTTGGGGACCGTGTGAGATCAGGGTGGATGTCGTGATATTATATCTGAGTTTATGTATTTGTAGTTATTTTCTTTTTTCCAAATTGTTCTTGTGGCTTCTCAGATTTTTCGCGTGTCCAGCGGCACTTTGCTTTCCCTTCTACTGTCAAGAGCCAAGTCATTCTTAGTGTTGAGTCTTCGTTGTCCACAGCCATCTACAAGGTGAAAGGTTAAACTAGTGTATCCTTTCGCTGTTCACCGCTATTCACAAGGTGAAAGGTCAAACTAGTAAGCCTTCTCGTGGTTGTAGAAGTACAACACGCTCTGTGTCCTTTTTACAGCCAAGCGATGTTTTAAAAAAGATCGCGTTTCATTAAAAGAAATCATATTTGACATTCAGGTTTTACAATGAAATTTGCTGGGTTTTTTCTGACCCGTATTTTTAAAAAAATGTTTTGTTTTGGAATTTAACAAACAAGCGCAAGGTGTGGTCGTTGAACTTGGATTAATAGAACACGACCTAGAAAAAGAAACCTGTTTTCTGATAGGGCACAAGGAATAGGATATTTCCTTGGTGTTTGTGAGTGAAACGATCCACAGCTGATGTGATAATGATGTCTAGTGATTTTCGCACAGTGGCGTGGTTTTACGTTGTTTCTTGAATTCTACCAATTATCACGTTGCTGAGAGGACTTCGCAGGAATGTCGTGGAGTTTCAGGAGCGGGTTTAAGTGTCATGACCAGACTCTTCCTTTAATTTGAGTTAAAGGTAGGTTTAATCAATTTTGAAACATTACAGAATAAATATTTTTATTATTATCATCAAAAATTTATTTTTTAGTGCTTCTTCTGGATACAGTATTCGGATACTACCATAGCCAAGTTCATGTTTGGCTATTACTTAGACATTTTACATATCACCTATGCCACGAACTATGACGTGTTTCGGTTGTTGAGACCATAATTATTAATGTAATTCTGTGGAGACCATTTTTTGTAACCTACTTTGAATCGACATTCACCTCTTTAATTATGTTTAGAAAATTGACTTTTGGCCTTGTAGTGTGGCGTTAGGGGGACTGCTTTGAATGGAGAGCTATAAAGACATGGAAATTACAAAGTAGGTTATGTGATAACGTCATTGACGGGTGAATAGGTACCGGCCTCTGTGGTGTAGCAGGCAGGTGCTTCGCCGTCTCATGCAGAAGACTCGGGCTAAAGTCTCGTGTGAGGATAAATGTGAGGCAGCGTGGTGGAATCAGGCTCTCGTCAAAATAATCAAAGTGAAGAAACTGGTATTTTTCCGATTATTTGAGAAATTTTATCGATTTTTTGTTTTTTTGGCTCAACACCTGTTATGCCTATTAAAGAACTCATTTCTGTGTGGATTTTTACTGAAAAACGTGGAATGAAGGCACAGAAAATGTAAATTTTCAGTTACCACGGACTCTTATGCTAAGGAAATAACTAACTTTTGGCAGCCTTTTTCTCTCTAATTTTACCTCTGAAACCAGGTGACCCCGACCTCCTTCATTTGCAAATATCTCGACTTGTATTCAAGATAAATGGATATTTTTTTCATCTAAATAAAGACAAGTAGTCAAGCTTTAAGATGATACGAATAACTCTACATGCCCAAATATTGACGAGAGCCTGATTCCACCACGCTGCCTCACAATTTTCCTTGTGTGTCTCACTCAGGCTTTTTGTTGGGATGTTGTGTATCTCTCAGCCCGGGATGGTTTGCCAGCAGGGTGGAAGCCCACTGCCTTAATTGTGCTGAGCAAACATGATGATATTTGAACTGTTTGGCAGGTCAAAGTCCAACATTTCTGATATCTCTGCTGTCTAGGTTGTTATTTCTTAACAACACCGCCAGTCACGTGAAATAATAAGCGGCATTCCAGTACTTTTGTACAAAGTATTGTACTTCACAGTACTCACTGTCGTTGTACTCTTTTGCAGCCATGTATATAAATACGTATATACACGGGCTAGAGTCTTGTGTGAGGATAATTTTCATTTTGTGTCTTTGGCTTTTTGCTGTGATGCTGTGTATCTCTCAGCACGGCATGACTTTCACAGGCAGGGTCGAAGCCCGCCTCCTTAATTATCTGAATATTGCCGATTAGAGTGTTAAAAAAATTTCAACGTAATGATCTAAATTATAGGCATCAGTTCCAAACTGAGTCGTGAAATGAGCACCCTCATGCATGTTCAGTGGTGACGTCATGTCATAATATAGAGGGTAGGGTATAGCAAATAAGGCGCTTCGTGTGCATCGACCGTGCTCAAACCCATCCGAATGTGTTCAACTAGACTCATCAATTCCCAATCATGAGAGAAACAGCGTAATTTGGATAGTTTAATTTTCAGCCTCAAGCATTGCGATATCTTTCGTCATCAGCCCCCC
>NW_004797430.1:1121827-1123956 GCF_000002075.1 Aplysia californica | reverse complement strand
CGAGAGAGAGAGAGAGAGAGAGAGAGAGAGAGAGAGAGAGAGAGAGAGAGAGAGAGAGAGAATTCACTATTATGTGATGGAGGTGGCTCGATTGAATACAGAGTGTTTTGTGTGTTTGTTTACGGAAGGCAACGGGCCGCATCCTTCTCAAAACATCATGTCTGAGCAGTTCTGATCTCTTCCTTGTTTTCACTTTATTCGATTACGTGTGTGGGCAGACGAAGGCATGAAAAGCCATTCTCCATTTCTTACATGCCCTCACCCCACCATTCCTTTTTCCTTTCTATCTCTCTCTCTTTTCTCTCTTTCTTTCTTTTTTTCTCTCAAGCACACACGCAGGCATTTATATCCATTTTTATGCTTTTTTTTTGGAGACATTATTTATCCTACTGTATCATTTCTGCCTTCTTTTGAGTGGAGCTATTTATCCTTAATTTATTTTTTTACTACAACGAATCAAATTCTCTGGTGTCTCTGAAATCATTAATCCCAAGGGGCCCAAACACAATAATCAATTAACATTCTGACGAAAATCAAACAGCTTGCAAAAATGTATTTTCATGTTTACGAGGTTGTGTGGAAATAAACTCAGCAGGGGAGAGGGAAGGGAGGGTGGCGGGTGGAGGGTTAAGTGAAGAGAGGAAATGAAATCAGGACCAATTTGTGATTTGGACGAACACAATTATGTCACAACGTGGTGGAATCAGGCGCTCGTCAAATGTTGGGCATGTAGAGTTATTGGTATCGTCTAAAAGCTTGTCCAGTTGTCTTGATGTTGCTGAGATATAATATATTATCCATTTATCTTGAATAAAAGTTTAAAATATTTGAGATAGAATTAGCACCAAAATAAATGGCCGCCAAAGTTTGATTGTTTCAATTGCTTGATAGTCCGTGGAAACTGAAAACTTACATTTTTGTGCATTTAATCAACATTTTTCAGTAAAAATCCACAAGAAATGTGTTCCTAATTGGACAACAATGGTTTTAAGCGAATAAAAAAAAAATGGATAAAAATTGCCAAACTGGCAGAAAAATGTCAGTTTCTTCAATTCAATAATTTTCCCAAGCGCCTGATTCCACCACGCTGCCTCACAATTAATATCTCCTCAATATTTCATAACATAGTGTGGGAGCCTGCAGAGCCAGAGGTGGGGGTCCTCGCGTGCATTGATTTAGCAACCGCATTGTGTAGTGAGTGAGCGGCCGGCGTTCTGTGATCAGTGGTATCAATCTGGAACGTTTAACCCAGCAGCTGAGCATACACGGGAGAATGGCTGGCGGACTGGGAACAGTGCCTAACTTGTGGTGCCGGGCGCAGGAAGACGATTCTCAATAGTCGAAAGGATTACTTGGACGAACAGAGGAGTGATCAAGGTATTGTATGGAGTTTATCGAGTGGTTTTTTTTATGTTTTAACGTCTTTTTGTTGTTGTTGTTGTTGTTGTTGTTGTTTTAAGGTGTTGCTTTTACGCCCTCCATCGACACAATATTATGTGAGGCAGCGTGGTGAAATCAGGCTCTCGTCAATTTTTGGGCATGTACAGTTATTGGTATCATCTTAAAGCTTGTTCACCTGTCTTTAGTTGGATGAAAAAAATATCCATTAAACTTGAATACAGGTCAAGATATTTGGGAATGAAAGAGGTGGGAGTCGCCTGTTTTCAGAGGTAAAATTAATGA
The DNA here is from genome assembly GCF_000002075.1 of Aplysia californica. NCBI lineage: Eukaryota > Metazoa > Mollusca > Gastropoda > Aplysiida > Aplysiidae > Aplysia > Aplysia californica. The sequence goes on along the minus strand of NW_004797430.1, from coordinate 1,122,273 downwards.
GAAAATGGCCGCCAAAGATTAGTTATTTCCTTAGCTTAAGATTCCGTGGTGACTGAAGCTTTACATTTTTTTATGCATTTAATCAACGTTTTTCAGAAACATCCAAACAGAAATGAGTTCTTAAATGGGCATGAAAGGTGTTGAGCCAAAAAACAAAAAAAATTATAAAATTACTCAAACCTGCGGAAAAATGCCAGTTTTTCACTTTGATTATTTTGACGAGAGCCTGATTCCACCACGCTGCCTCACATTAAGCTGACAGGTTTTGACCCTGCCTGTCAGGGGCAACCCGGGCTGAGAGGGATACAAACATTCCAGAAAATAAACCATGGTTCTCAAGAAAAAATATCCCCACTCCGGAATCGAACTCGGGTCTCCTGCGTGCGACAACAAAGTGCCTAGTCATTACACCACAGATGCTGCTTGTGTGTCTGTAAGGAAATAAG
>NW_004797430.1:1111639-1116727 GCF_000002075.1 Aplysia californica | reverse complement strand
CGGGGGGTTCCAGGGGGGCTTGCCCCACTGGGGTAAAAGAAAATCTGGGGGGTTACAGGGGGGGGCATGCCCCCCTGTTTACCTGTTTTTACCCATAATTTGATATTTTACAGTTAGATTTGAAATTGTCTTGAAAATAATTGATTTGCGACAGTTTTAGTGGCTTTATGTGTGATCCGCAGCAAACAGTACAGCAGTGCCGAATGTTGCCAGTTAGTTGTTTGTGTGGACAGCCAGTCGAGTCGCCGGCCGGCAGAGAACTCCGAAGTGAAAGTTGAAAAGTAAATTACTGAGTGGTGTCCGAGGTAGAAACTAGATTCTAGATTTAGAATTATACTGGTAAATTTGAACACGACAAATAGACGTGTTGAGATAGAATAGTTGACAATGAAAACAAAACAACATACCTTTTCCCTGTCAATGGGTTTTTCTTGCTCTCTTTGGTCCTCTACAACCATAGACTCCAGAGTCGCCATGATGCAAAATGTATCGTTTTTCGTTTTGCACGTCAAAGGGAGAGCACTATGGTTTTGACAATTTTTTCTAAAAACTAGTAAGTTTGATTTTATCGAAACTAAAGAATAGTAGTTGTACTATTATTATTATTATTATTATTATTATGTTAGGCATCGTGGTGAAATCTCTCCAATTTTTTGGCATGTGGAGTTATTGGTATCATCTTAATGCTTGTTCATTTGTCTTTATTTGGATAAAAACAATATCCGTTTATCTTAAATACAAGTCCAGATATTTGAGAATGAAGGAGGTGGGGGTTACCTGTTTTCAGAGGTAAAATTAGTGAGAAAATGGCCGCCAAAGATTCGTTATTTCCTTAGCTTAAAAATTCGTGGTAACTTAAAATTTACATCTTTTGTGTCTTTAATCAACGTTTTTCATAAAAATCCACACATAGATGAGTTCTTTAATGGGCATGAAAGGTGTTGAGCCCAAAAACAAAAATCTGAAAAAAATCCACGAACCTGTGGAATAATGCAAGTTTCTTCACTTTGATTATTTTGACGAGAGCCTGATTCCCCACGCTGCCTCACGTATTATACTCTTAAACATTTTTAACTTCACACCCCATATTAAAGGCAATATCTTGATTAATACTTATCAAGTCTGTCAGAAAATTTCAGATAAGACAGTGCATTCATTTTACAGCAAGAGAAACACGTACAATGGAAAGTTAAGAATATTTTTCATCTTTAATTTTGAACCTATAGTTGTCAGGGCTCTAAATGAAAAGTGACAGTTGTCAGTAACATGTGATGACATAATCTGGCGTTGTTCACATCTTTACATCACCGACGCATGGACGGGATGAATCGAAGTATTGTCTATTGAGGGTTGATATTCCACTCTCTAATTAAGGCTTGTTCTAACTGAACAAGGGAACGGGGCAGGCATGGTTTGGCACGAGTGACCTTTCTACAATGTCACGCAAGTGCTTAATTGGATAGGGATTTAGTGAATGCGCAGGTCATGAGTGCAGGAGAGGAATTTTATTAGTTTTGAGAAATTGATTTCTTATGAGCAGCTGCATTATCGTGCATGAATATTTGTCCTAGCGATTGATCTTGAAAGAAAGTACATCAGGCTAGAGTTTTTGGTTAATTTAGCTTGAGCTGTTATGCTCCCGCGAATAGAAACAAGCGTGGTCTCGCCAACATCAGTGATTCCAGCCCACACCATGACACATCCTTCACCGAAATTATTTGCTAGTCTGAAGCAAGCTGGGATGTAAACTTTGTTTGGGTCTTCTGTTGACTCTGGCCCGTACATTGTGCCGTTCTAGTCGAAATTGGGACTCGTTTGAAAACATGTACTTTTTCCAAATACGACGTGGTCGTCACACGTGACGCTGTGCTCAGTGAAGTCTGTGCTCAGTGAAGTCTGTGCTCAGTGAAGTCTGTGCTCAGTGAAGTCTGTGCTCAGTGAAGTCTGTGCTCAGTGAAGTCTGTGCTCAGTGAAGTCTGTGCTCAGTGAAGTCTGTGCTCAGTGAAGTCTGTGCTCAGTGAAGTCTGTGCTCAGTGAAGTCTGTGCTCAGTGAAGTCTGTGCTCAGTGAAGTCTGTGCTCAGTGAAGTCTGTGCTCAGTGAAGTCTGTGCTCAGGGAAGTCTGTGCTGGATATGACGTGGCTGCAGTTTTAGGAGACAAACTTGGCCCAACGCACGAAGATTTCCCTCTTGCAAACGAAGAAGAACAGGCAGGACAAAGATCAGACTGTCAATTCTAAGTCTTTTCAACTCATCCTGGGTCTTTATTTACCGATTGAAACTGATTTCTCAAGCGTTGCGCTAGGATGAATACGCCCCCCCCCTACCCCGTTTTGTCTTTCTGCGTCCTACTCGCTTGGGTCTGTCCTTGTGGGAGCCTATTGTTGCCATGTGATCCTGTGTGGCATACAGAGTGTATCTCTTCACGTTGAACTTTCTTGCGACTAACGAAATTGGAGTGCCCACCTGAAGCATTTCAATGATGTACTTTCTATTTGATTCATTAATCATTGCTGATTTAGAAACATCCCACCAGACAGATGGGGATACACGATAAGGGAACTTCCCATGCTGGAAGCAAATTCATGCTTTCTAAGCACAACGACGACGAGATAAATAAAATGGGGTTGGGCACCCGCTAAGAATACCACATAGTTAGCCAACCTCTTGAGTCTATAGCACCAAGTGCTTAGACTACAATGGAAGACCACAGGTGGTTTGAGGGAGTCAAGGAAACTCGAATATCTCAATGCAAAGAGCTGAAAGAGCTCAATCTAAAAAATCACAGAGTTTGTCTACCATTAAAAAACCCAGCAATAAACGAAACAAAAAAAATACCACCCTAAAAAACAACAACAACAACAAACAAAACAAAAACAAACACAAACAAAACAAAATAAGGAAAACCATTCATCTCCACTCAACGCTTAACGACAACTGACAATGGACAATTTTTATAAAAGAAAGATAAAAATGTAAGTAAAAAGTAAGGATGAAGAGTCCAACCATTACTCAAAAGACGCCGGTTTCAGAAGATCTAATGCCAGTACGAAGAGGTAAATGGCGTGGTGTTACGATATCTTAGAAATTCAATTGGAGTATAGCACGCAAGTGTACGCTGCTAATGTCTCTCTGGAACAGGAGATTTCGGTAGTAAGTTGGGACATTGAACCATAGATCCTGATTGATCTATCGATCAGCATTGATGAAGCCATTACTTTGTCTGTGACAATGATTGGGAGGTAATTCCTCTTGAATACAGTCGCTGGGTCCATGTCTCCTTCATCTCTCCTCCCTCCCCATCAAATCGCGGAACATTTCACTCCTGTCGGGTAAATCTCCTAGATGTTGACATTAGCGTCCGTATCAACCATTTTCCCAAATTGAACTCTTGCGCATGAAGAGAAACCTTTTCACTGTCTATGACGTCATTTCAGTTGAGCCTATGCCTTCAGGAGTAATTTGTGTCGGAACCAGGACATATTAAATTTCATGGACGAGAGGAGACAGGCAAAATCAAATGTGGAAAAGTACAACATCTAAAACAGGGAAATAAAGAAAAAATGCAACGAAGCGAAAGAAGCATGGATAAATGATCAGTGTCAAAAGAAGAACCAAGACAAAGACAACAAATACATGCATTCCAAAATCAAAGAAGTAATTGTGAGAAAAGGATGTTCAAATACAGGACGCATAAGTTGAAAAGGAGGAGATACTTTAATGGACAATGGGGATGTTTTAAACAGATGGTCAGGATACATAACATAACTTTTCATTGATACTAGAGGAGTAAAACCGGTAATAAAGAATGACATAAATGGACCACCAATACCGAAAGCAGATATGTATATAGGATATATAATAACATATGATGTGAAACGTTCCCTAAAAATAATGCGGAGAATTGTAAAGGTTAAGACTAGTTTCAATAAAATGAGTCCAATCCTGAAAAATAGAAACATCTCGATGACTACCAAAATGGAAGTTCTGAAATACTATGTATGGTCAACCCTTCTCTATGGCTGTGAGTGATGGACAAACACTAAAGATAATGAACATAAAGTAGGTACTAGAAGCAACAGAAGTGTGTTTTTTTAAAGAGACTGCTAATGATATCGTGGAAGGAAAAGAAATCAAACGAGATAGTGCTTGAAGAAGACAACGCAGGACGCTCAATAATAAAAACAATTGTGAGGCAGCGTGGTGGAATCATGCTCTCGTCAATTTCGGGGCATGTAGAGTTTTTGGTATCATCCTAAAGCTTGTTTACTTGTCTTTATTTGGATGAAAAATATATCCATTTGTCTTGAACACAAGACGAGATATTTGCAAAAGAAGGAGGTGGGGGTCACCTGTTTTCAGAGGTAAATTTAGTGAGAAAAAGGCCGCCAAAGATTAGTTATTTCCTTTGCTTAAGAGCCCGTGGTAACTGAAAATTGAAATTTTTTTGTGCCATTAATCAACGTTTTTAAGAAAATCTACACACAAATGAGTTCTTTAATGGGCATGAAAGGGGTTGAGTCAAAAAAATAAAATGTGATAAAAATTCACAAACCAGAGGAGAAATGCAAGTTTCTTCACTTTGATTATTTTGACGAGAGCCTGATTCCACCACGCTGCCTCACAATTAGAAAACGAAAAATGCAGTTATTGGGACACATGAAGAGATATAGATGCCTGGAACTTCTAGCTCTCATTGACAAAACTGAAGGCAAACGAGGCAGGGGTAGGCCCAGAGCAACCTACTTAAGGAACTTAAACTACTGGGTAACGGGGAAAGATCAGGGAAACGTTGCTTTTCCAAGAGCATCCGAGCAAAGGAATGAACGGAGAACCATGATCATCGATGTCTGCCGCAGATCCTGCACTAGATGATAATCATTCATACTAGTGAACATTTCATCCTCATACTTTGTTCATGCATCAGCGACCCTTATCGAATTTTTAACATGAATATGTATCTAGTTTAAATATTACCCATGTAAACTTAAAGTTCATTTATTTAGTAATATTATGTGTGTAACTGATGGTCTTTTATGATTGTAAACATTTATATTTCGTGTTTGTATTATATACATATTATGTATATA
>NW_004797430.1:1102772-1111303 GCF_000002075.1 Aplysia californica | reverse complement strand
GTGTGTGTGTGTGTGTGTGTTTGTGTTTATGTGCGTTTATTGTGTGCGCTCACGCGCGCGCGTGTGTGTTATCGTTATCTTATCCCATTATGTTATCTCACTGTCCAATATTTGTTGAGCCACCCGACCCCTCGTCTATCATCCACGAATCAAAACGGCGCTAATAGCGTGTACAATATTGCTTCAACATCAAGCTGATTTTCTCTTGTGTTGTATAATAATTCACCATCCCAGAATTGCAAATTTCTATCTGCTTAGTACCTAGTTCTGAGAAATTTGACGCAAGAATATCCTGAGTTTCACAAGGTGTCAAGCTTTTTACGAATGCAATTCTTTGAATATCTTGATAACGACTCCGAATAATCTTACAGTATTGATAGAGCAGATATGATATTTGGTTTCAGATCTCATGGTCTTAGTAACTCAAAACAGCCAAAAATATCAAAGAGAACGTAGGGCATGGTCCACTTTTTCTTAGGTGGTCCCTAGTGCAGCCTGGGGTCATCGCATAAATGAGTTCCCGCCCCCCTCCCATACCTTTCCACAGAATAATGATCATCATTTTTACGTGCCCTATCTGTGACACACATTGGCGATCATGGTTCTTCATTCATGCCTTTACTTGTGTACTCTCCGGAAAGGTACCTTAGCCTGATCACTCCACGTCACCCATCTGTTTGGGCTTTTTGAGAAGATAGCTCTGGGCCTACAGTTGTCTTCTTTGCCTTCTGTGGGTCTAGAGTTGTCTTCTTTGCCTTCTGTTTGCCACTCATAGCAAGGTATTCATGGCCTTTTGGTCTATTCAAGTTTCCCACCTCCCCCCTCACATAATAGCTCACGCCAATCACGAAAATAGCTAAAAATAGCTACAAAATTCATCAGGGAGCCCATTTTGAATTAATGATCATAGAGAATCTCTAAACTAATTGTGGAAATATTCCCAAGATACACATTTAATTCCAACATTTTAAGTATAACTTTGATGGGCATCTTAAACAAATTCCCAAGAACTTTGGTTGTGATTTCTGGTACAAACACTCGCCGCTATCAGAACTTTATCAGTGTTGCTATCATACGACTGAGCACGTTTCACCAACATGTCTCCAGCAAATTTTGGGTTTTGACGGTTACGACAATTGCTTGCAAAAAAATGACGACTATTAAAAAAAAAAATATTGAGCTCCCATTTGTTTTTTTAGATGCACCTTTTTTAACTCTTCTTTTACTACTTTTATTACTTGAAGTCAGAATTGCTAAGCACGGGAGACTTGTGACGTGCATGTACTTGCACAAAGTGTTATAAGAGTTAACAATGATGTCCTTGTTACTTTCTTCCCCAGAACCGGCCAGTGCTTCCCTAGGCTGTTATGAAAGCATTAAGCATAATTCTCCCCTCCCTCTTACAGGATCAGAGGCTTCGTGCACTCCCATTAAGAGAATATTTTCTGTAATCATTGCTGTAGTGTCTGACCGTGTGATTTGATGTCTATCGATATTTCTTCGTGCACGAAGGGCTAGAAAGTGCACCAATATCGACAGTCCGTGTAAGTACCAGCTGTATTTCTGCTCGTCTTCGCGGTTATCATCTTCGTTCTTATCTTCTCTTTCCTCCCCGCGGGTGATTGGTGTGTGTTCTGGTATGGTTTACTCTTTCTTTTCTATCACGCATCTATCATCATTCTCTCTCCAACTACTTTTCTTTAAATGATACTATCTGGTAACACCGGCAATCTTCCGCACTTATGTGACCTAATTATGTTGCAAGTGCCAGAAAATAAATTCACTGAAACTAAAAGCTTTCCATCCCACTTTGAAGTCTTCTACTAGAGTACCCTCTGCTTCTGCTACTGCACCGCCCATCTTCTCTCTTTCGTTTTCACTCATTCTCCTCATTACTCACCTTCTTCTCCACAACGCCCCATTCACACCTCTTGTCTCACTACACAGACGTCCACAGGCACCTGTGGTTAAAAGTTAGGCACTTCGTTGTCGCAGGCAGCAAACCCAAGTGTGGGGAATTTTTATCGAGTGTCTCGGGGTTTTTTCCCCTAGGATGTTGTATCCTTCTCAGCCCAGGTTGGCCCTGACAGGCTTGGTCCAAGCCCGCCTCAAAAAAGATTTAACATTGGTCCATGGGGATGTTAAAAAACCATATTAAAAAAAAGAGAAAACAATAAATCTTATCCTGGCATTTTTACTGACCTTTGGCTCCTCCTGTGTTTTGAAATTTTCTCTCCCCCCCCCCTTTTCTCTTCCTCCTCCCCCTCTACAACACCCCATCCATTCCTCCTACTCCCCTTCCTGCTCCTCCCATTCTCTGTTCTGCATCTCCTACTGCTCCTCCCCCACCTCTTTTATCTCGTCCTACCTGCTCTCTCTTCTCTTCCTTCTCCTCCCCCACCTCTTTTACCTCGTCCTACCTGCTCTTTCTTCTCTTCCTCATCCTCCCCCATCTTCCCAGGAACTATAAAATCAAAATAGGAGAGTTGCAGCCTGATGCCCTGAAGTCAATCTTGCAAAGAACACATTCTTTTTTGTTCAACCACAATTGAGGAGGTCAGTCTGAGAGCTCCTAAAAACAAACAAATAAAACATGAAAAGAAAGCCTCTATGAATAGTATAAAAAACTGTGAGCTAACTTTTGCGGACTTTCTTGGCATTTCATTTAAATCGATTTTTGTCGACTCTCAAATATTTTTTTCAAGGAACTGGTTACTCAGTAAGACCTTAATACCGTTGATACTTCTGTTAACAATGACGACTTCTGTTGTCCTATTTGGCAAAAGATGGCCTATCTTATCACTTTTGCCTCCCCGTGTTTTATATACTTGGCTTTGGTACAAAAAGGTCGAGGTAGAACCATTCTGATCTCATTTTTCATGATAACAATAGGACACCCGAATGGTCTGAATACGGCCACAATTTGCTTTAAAAAAGTGGACTCCACAAAGGGTAGGAGGTTAGGCATTAAGGATTGGTTCTGAGAAAGAAAAAGTGGTAGAGAGGAAAAGGGGGGGAGGATAGATACATAAATATATCTGAATAGATAGATAGATAGATAGATAGATAGATAGATAGATAGATATATAGATAGACAGATAGGAGATAGGTAGATAGATAGATAGATAGATAGATAAGGGAGAGAGAGGGAAAGGCAGAGAGAAAGAAAGAACGAAAGAGAGACAGAGACAGAGACAGAGACAGAGACAGAGAGAGACAGAGACAGAAAGGGAGAGAGAGAGGGAGAGAGGGAGAGAAAGAGAGAGAGAGAGAGAGAGAGAGACAGAGAGAGAGAGAGAGAGAGAGAGTGAGGAGAAATGAGGGGGTGTTGAACAGTTGTTATTGTTGCTATCAAATATGCAATGTTGTTATCAGCAAACAACGACCCCGCCCCTCCCCTTCCCCATTTTTGCGCAGTAAAGGTCAAGTCCACTGAAGTTGAAACTTGGGGGATGTTTAGAAATGAAGGGCGCCTGCTGATCAGAGTTAGGGACTCATTACTCTCTGAACAAGTCCCAGGGGCATTCTGTCTAGACAGCTAAAATTCAACTCAAATGGATTAAAAATCATAACTGTGATGGGGACAAGAAGGCTCTTGATCGAAAATAAATGTATTTAAAAGAATCCTAATAATCTTGTGTGCCATGGAGCGCGTAATGCACTAGACAGCATATCTTGACCCTTAGGCATAACTTGAGTGTAAAGAAATTACTATCTCTTCCCCCGCCCCCCCGCCCCCCACCCAAAATCACTTTCTTGCTCTCTCTTGCCTTCTTATGATGTTTGACTCTCCCTGTCTTCTCTGTCTCTGCCTTTGTATCACTCTGTCTCTCTGTCTCTCTGTCTCTCTATCTCTCTTTCTCTGTCTCTCGCTCTCTCTCTCTCTCTCTCTCTCTCTTGCACTCTTATGCTCTTATGCTCCCCATGTCTCCTCTGTCTCTGCCTCTGTATCACTCTGTCTTTCTGTCTCTCTGTCTCTCTGTCTCTCTGTCTCTCTGTCTCTCTGTCTCTCTATCTCTCTCTGTCTCTCTGTCTCTCTGTCTCTCTGTCTCTCTGTCTCTCTCTCTCTGTCTCTCTATCTCTCTCTTTCTCTCTGTCTGTCTGTCTGTCTGTCTGTCTGTCTGTCTGTCTGTCTCTCTCTCTCTCTCTCAATCCGGTTCTCCCTCCCACCACACCTCCGTAATATTGGTGTCGTTTTCCCTAGGGGTACTTTCATAACGATGTCATTATCTGGAAGGAGAGTTGGGCAGCTTCCTGCACTCAGTCATGACATACAAGGTTTGGAGTCACAGGTCTAGACCAATGCTTGCCAACCTGCGTGATATCACCTGCTAGCGGGCGATTTGGTAATTTTGGTGGGTGGTGGGGATCACCCGGGTAGTGATCATCATTGTGTACAGCAGATAGTAAAACGGTTAAGACCTGGTAGTATTTACAAAATATTTAATGACATCATCATCATCATCATCATCATCATCATCATCATCATCATCATCATCATCACCATTGCCTTTCTCAGTGTATACTGTAGGCCACGAGCAAACACTTTCCACTTTTCAATGTAATGTCTTCACTGTCCTTCATTGTTCCTCCTGATGCAGAAGATTGGCATGTTTGTTCTTGTTTCTGTTACTCTCAGTTTTTTACTGGAGAAAATAAAGGTGTGAATTATTTACCTTTTCACCCTAGGAAATTTGAGGGTTAGGGGGTGAAGGGAAAAGTTGTGGTGGTGTCAGAAGGCAACTGGTAAGAGATAAGACATTTTACTCCCTATGTGGCATTCACAACACATTGGCGAATTCTAGAGGAAAAAAAAGGGGGTTGGGGGGGGGATACATGTCCGTTTTCGACGAAATGTAGTGGCTCGAACTTCGAAGCTGCCATCAAAGGAACTGAGAGAGACAACGAACAGTTGTTCAACACAAGAACGGAGGCGTTTTGATGATCACTGCACCCCTCAACCCCCCCCCCCCGAAAAAACAACAACAAAACAAAAAAAACAAAAAAAACCCAACAATAACAACAGTAACAAAAACAACACCTGAAAACTGTTGTCAGGATTTGTCTGCCCTGGTCTCTTTCTTACTCCCTCTCGTGGTTGGTTTTTGAACGCTCTGGGGAGGTTTATTTCTCCTCCAAAACACCTATCGCCATTATCTTTGCTCTTTCTTTTCTTTGTATGCTATTCTCTAGTAACACCTATGATCTCCGATACTATCTATATGTGAGGCAGCGTGGTGGAATCAGGCTCTCGTCAATTTTTGGTCATATTGAGTTATCGGTATCATCTTAAAGCTTGTTCATTGGTCTTGCTAGCACTGAAATTTTACCCATCCATTTTCAATAGAAGTGGAGATATTTTGGGTTGAAGGAGGTAGGGGTCACCTGATTTAAGAGGTAAAATTAGCGAGAAAATGGCAGCCAAAACTTGGTAAATTCCATAGAAACTGTAAATTTATATTGTTGTGCCTTTAATCAACGTTATCGATGAAATCCTCAAAGGGATGTGTTTGTAAATGAACATAAAAGGTGTTCAGTCAAAAAAACAAAATTTGATAAAAATTGCTAATCAGGGAGAAAACTGCGTTTTCTTCGATTTCATTATTTTGACGAGAGCCTGATTCCACCACGCTGCCTCACATCTGATAATATGACGTGGCGTTAAACTCTAACTAAAGCAAAAATAAACATACCCCTCTACGCCACACCCTCTTTGTATCGATTTGAATTTTGTTCCACATTCTGCTGTGACAAGTTCTGCTGCTGTAACATTGTCTTCTTTTCGTTGTCCCTTTTCAATTTTCACAAAGTCATGCCTTCTTCTTGCTCCTTGAACAACTACCCTCCCCCCTCTCCCCCGGTCTATTTGCTGTCTCATTTCACTATAATATTTGTGAGGCAGCGTGGTGGAATCAGGCTCTCGTCAAAATAATAAAAGTGAAGAAACCTGTATTTTTATGCAGGTTTGTCAATTTTTATCAAATTTTTGTTTTTTGACTCAACACCTTTCATGCCCATTAAATAACTCATTTCTGTGTGGATTTTTCTGAAAAACGTTGATTAAAGGCACAAAAATATAAATTTTCAGTTACCACAGGCTTTTAAGCTAAGGAAATAACTAATCTTTGGCGGACATTTTATCGCTAATTTTACCTCTGAAAACAGGTGACCACCACCTTTTTTCAATTGCAAATATCTCGACTTATATTCAAGATAACTGGATAATTTTTTCGTCCAGATAAAGACAAGAGAACAAGCTTTAAGATGATACCAATAACTCTACATGCCCAAAAATTGACGAGAGCCTGATTCCACCACGCTTCCTCACATTTTTTCATTACATCCCTGACTATTAGCTGTATTTCTTTATCATATTCTACATGCTTGCAATTTTTTCTCTCTATTTCTTTGAGAAGTTCCACGTGTATATTGTCACAGAGATAGTTGTATTTGGGGTTTACTCCTGGAACGTTTCTATACCAATGTTGTATTCAAAAAGCTTTCCAACAGGGACGTTTGTCAAAAGAATCTCATACAACTTCGAGTAGCCTCTCATTGTGCTATACGTCAGGACGGTAGAGCGATTCATAACGATATGTATAACTGGACGGATAAAGAAGGAACATAACCAATAGTTTGTCAGTCTATCAGTCAATCAGTCTGTCTGTCAGTCTGTTTGTTTAGTTATATGTGTAGCTATTGTCATGCCTACGTCACGAGACAGGAACATCGAGGGTCGAGACAGTTGCCTAATGTATACGTCAGATTTCCCATAAAAGACGGATGGATTATAAACGCTAAAGTAATCTTCTTCGATTAATTTCGGAATCAATATCAAATATATCTTCTGGGAGGAAATAAATATTCTTTACAACCAGAACTTAGATACTTTTGCATCAATGAAGCAGGAAATGACGAATCAACCACGATGTTAATTTTTGTTCCGATTTTTTTTGGGGGCGGATGATTCCAAAACACGAAATCTGCAGATACACAAAAACAAAAACAATAAAATAATAATACCGAAACAGAAAAACAAACAAAAAACCCACCACCACCAACAACAAAACAACACGACATGAAATATTTCTGCTCTCGCCCTGGAGTACCTTTAGCAGGAAAAGACCAAGCTTAAGCTGCATATTATTTCTTTGCGCCCTTGTTGATGTGAGTTGTTGATGCATTTAAGTTTCAGATAAAGAAAAGAACATTAAATTGGAAAATCTTTTTGTAAGTCGGAGATATGCTTCTTTTTTTTTGAGTGTTTCAAAACAGGTTGTCCTCAAGCATTGTCGAACCACCAGAAATCATGGATTCAAATAGTCAAGGCACCAACAAACATGCTTCAGGAAAATCGCAGATTCTTCGATGTAAAAAAAGTTCCCTTGGTAATTGGAAAAAGCGTGTTTGTTGTCTGGTATTCTATTTATGACGTATACAAACCACCGCTCTAGTGACATGGGAGATATCTTTTATTCATGTTTATTCAGAAATAGAGGGTGCGGTGGCGGAACGGTTAGTGCGCTCGTCTCCGAAGCGGAAAGTCCGGGTTCGAGCCTCGGTTCGGACACGGAATTTATTTTTTTCGCCCCCTCCTGCCCACCCAGCAGTAATGAGTACCTCACTTCGAGTTTGGGAAGTAAAATGAATAAAGGCGGCGTGGAAAGGAACTGGCCACCCTACCACAATATGCCGAAGTCCCAGGAAGTTGTCTCACTAACAAGGCAATCCCCAATGTCTGGATCGGATTTAGGGACCAAGTTTACTTTATTCAGAAATAAAATCATTCCCAGATTGGAAGAAAAGCACAGGAAATTGCTGAGATTAGCAGTATTATTTCACACTACCACGAAAGAATAGCCGCTGGTTTTTAGTTAGGATCATTGAGTCAACATTTCTAAACATAAATCGTCTGTATAAAGATAGCAATAGCTCTCAGAAGGATCGACTACACCCTCCCCCCCCTCCCCCCCCAAAAAAAACTGCTGAAAAATCCGCTCTCCCCAAAACAGACAAATGTGAGGCAGCGTGGTGGAATCAGGCTCTCGTCAAAATAATCAAAGTGAAGAAACTTGCATTTTTTCGCAGGTTTTTTTTAAATTTTTATGAAAGTTTTGTTTTCGTCTCAACACCTTTCAAGCCATTAAACAACTCATTTCTGAGTGGATTTTTTTAAAACGTTGATTAAAGGCACAAATAAGTAAATTTTCAGTTACCACGGACTCTTAAGCTAAGTAAATAACTAATCTTTGGTGGCCATTTTCTCACTAATTTTACCTCTAAAAACAGGTGACTCCACTTCCTTCATTGGCAAATATCTCGACTTGTATTCAAGATAAATGGATATTTTGTTCATTGAAATAAATACAAGAGAACAAGCTTTAAGATGACACCAATAACTTTACATGCCCAAAATTTGACGAGAGCCTGATTCCACCACGCTGCCTCACAAATACTAGTAAACAAAGCAAGAGAAATCAGACTAAAATAAAACCAAAGCAAAAAAAAAAAAAAAAAAAAAAAAGAAACTG
>NW_004797430.1:1093846-1097824 GCF_000002075.1 Aplysia californica | reverse complement strand
AGAGAGAGAGAGAGAGAGAGAGAGAGAGAGAGAGAGAGAGAGAGAGAGAGAAGACAGATAGTCTACTACAGTCCCTTATTCCAGAACTGTCTTTTGCGTTTTTTTCCCCTCCAGACATTTTTACATGATGATGGACCTAAAGGCTACATGGCTTTAAATCTGCACGTTAAACGGTTTATCCAGAGGGACTGATTCACTATTTTTTTTGGTCAAGATTCCTGACTTGAAAAAGATTCAGTTTTACAGCAACAAAGGCAGTTAGCCACCGAAGGCTGTTCTGTTTTAGAATGAAAATATCGTGCAGTGCAGACAAAATAATGTGAACGCTAGTGTGAAATCATTATTGTTGATGAAACGCAGCGCCTTTTGTCGTGTAAATTATTCTAAATTGTGTACATTCAAGCAAGGTCGTTTTAGGCAATAAACGTAGACACGAAACCAGTAAAGATTTTCACAGGGCAAAAAAAGGAGAAAATAATCCAAGAGGTCAATAGAATTTCCTATCCATGACGTAGCAAATTCTCAGTGCACTAGGTCAAGAGATAAACTGCGATATACATGACAATGTATAGCATGGCAGGGCAAACGTAGGCATGAGAAAATCGACATACTATTGTAAACATCTACTCAAGAACAGGCCGCTTCTTCAATGGTAAAAAACGTTCGATCCTGCCATACATTTTCAGGGTTATATTGAGTTCTTCTCGATCTTTCACTTTCCGCGGGTGGCTGGCCGGTGCTCTGGTGTGGTCTGCTTCTTCTTTCCTATAAAACACCTATCTTTCTTATCAGTCCTCCTTGCTTGTGCTGGTTACCCTCTTGTAATATCTCCAATGGTCGATACCTCTGTGTAAGATATTACTGTATTGCAAGTGCCGTAAAACTCTTACTAAAATAAAATTGATTCACTTTCCCCTCCTGTCTAACGATATTATGGACAGCAGTTGACACTCATGCCTTTCTGTGCGGCCGACGGAAGTGAAAGATGCTTGATCTGCGCATGCGTTACACCTGAAAGGTATACAATTTCTCACTCCAGTAGACTTTCCAGTTCACAAAGACCCAGCGTCGTCACCTTCCTGCAACACTTCACGATATAAGAGGCAGATAAAGTAAAGTAGAGTAAAGTAAAGTGCGAAGGTGGGAACTAAAAAAAGTGACACTTTTCGTAATCACGAGGGAATTTCCCAAACCGGTTGTGTTGATCTTACCCCCCCCCCCCCCAACCCTTTAGTTCCTTAGAAGGGCACCTGAACGATTGTTTCGTGTGTCGGCTACAGATGGAGTGTGTCGCCCTTCCGTTACAATGTGAAGGGACGTGGTAAAATCATGCGCTCGTCAAAATAAGGAAGTCGGAGTAACCATCAATCCTTGGGCAGTTTTTATCACCAATTAAAAAATAGTTGGGCTCAGCATCTTTGATGTCCTTTGGAAAACATATTCCTGTATAGATTCTTACTGAAAATTATTAATCAAAGGCACCGCTCAAACCACCCCCTCTATTTAAATTCAAAGTTTCCAAGGACACTACAGCTTGGAAGTTATCAACCTATGGCGACATACAACAAACAGTCGAAAGTAGGTCAACTTTTCGATTCGAAGTTTCAATGCATGAAAAAGTGCATTTCTTGGTGATTTTGTGGCCAAGTGTTGATGCTAGCATCAATATTTAATAGTAAAGCACCTAATAATACTTACTTCTTACTGATTTTGATGATCTGTGAAGATTTTCAGTCGAAAATAAACCCGAAGCGAGGTGACACATGTCCGCCATTTTTACAACACTGTGGAATAGCACGTCTGACGCATCGCGCAGCTCTGCTGACAACAGACGGACTATATAGCGACGCTGCTCTGGAACATAATAATGTAATACATTCATTTGCACGGTGCGAGCTAGGCGAGCTACAGGTCAGACCTACAGAGTCACTCTGGGACCGGCCTTAATTTAACTTCTGACATCATGCGTCCCTCACCTCCTTCAATCGCAAATATCGCGACTTTTTTCCAATGATAGATCCGCGTTTTCACATCAAAGGCAAGGGGAATGACCAGGCTTTGAAATGGTACCAACAATCTCATATACTCCAAAAACGGACCATTTCTCTTCTGTGAGTACCCCTCTTGGGAATTGCTTCGTGATTGTTAACTGGGTTGATGAGGTGCTTAAAACGTTTTCTTTTTCCCTATGTTATTAATTTTACATTGAAGTATGGCAGATTACCTACTTGGTCTGTCATGTGTGGAATTTTGATGTTGAAATCGGTGTCATGTCAAATCCGAACTATTAACTGCCTACTTCCCGAACTATTTCCACCATTACCCTGTTTTCGAAAAGAGGGCTTTTTATAACGAAAATTATGTATTATATGTGAGGCGAGGTGGTGGAATCAGGCTCTCGTCAAAATAATCACAGTGAAGAAACTTGCTTTTTTCTGTTGGTTTGTGAATTTTTATCAAATTTTTATTTTTTGGCTCAACACCTTTCATACTCTTTAAAGAACTCATTTCTGTGTAGATTTTTCTGAAAAACGTTGATTAAAGGCACAAAAAATTAAAATTTTCTGTTATCACGGACTGTTAAGCTAAGGAATTTACTAATCTTTGGTGGCCATTTTCTCACTAATTTTACCTGGGAAAACAAGTGACCTCTACCTCCTTCATTCGCAAATATCTCGACTTGTATTCAAAATAAATGGATATTTTCTTTTCATCCAAATAAACACAAGTGAACAAGCTTTAAGATGATACCAATAACTCTACCACCCAAAAATTGACTAGAGCCTGATTCCACCACGCTGCCTCACATATTGTATTAGACAACAGAAGTAACAACAAAAGCTTCAGTGATAACAACAAGAACATAAAGAATAACAGTAAAAGCTATAATGCCTTGCAACTGTAGAAAAAAAAGTGGTAAAAAGAGACAGCCGGGGGGAAGGGGGGGGTGGTCTACGGTAAAACAGTAAGCGAAGGTTTCATTCAATGATCACAACCTGGAAAAACGTTTGATTACTTTAGAATTAGTTTTCAAAAATTGTAATATGTGTCCCATGTTTACTCTCTTCGTTTTCCATCTGAGTTTCCTGAGACGCATATTTTTTTTCGGGACACGATTAGATTTTACGTCTAAAGCTGATTAAGCCTTCAAAGTGTCCTTAAAGAATATCACAATTGCAAACACAGTGTAGTATTTAAAAACAACAATCAAAGTTGTTCATCTTGCCTAAGTCTCAGGTCACCTAGGCGGGTCATTGGAGGACGCCTCCGGTAGAAACTGCTCCAGAGTTTAGATGACATTATGCTGGAGTACAACGCAAACATCCCTTGTGAGGAGTTTATGCACCTGGGGTTTAGGGGTTTTCTGCCATTCTCTTGACCTGGTCCAGTTGGGGATGTTTTGTGCAGTGTTAAAAGTATCTTCAGCAATTGAGCCTGGAGCCATAGCCACATCAGCTCTCGGTGGGTTTTCGTACGCCGTGGACATCAGCCTCCTGAATATTCTCTCTGTTTTTAAAGTGGCCTAAAACTTGAGTCACACACACCCTTAGGCCTCACCCATGCTGAACAAATTTTACACTGGTTCCAGTATGCAAATATAACGTTCAAGCAGAAAGACCAAGGCAGGCATACTCCATAATAAATACACCCCCTTACAGGAATCGACCCCGGGTCTCCTGCATGCGAAGCCGAAGCGTCTCACAGTTACACTACAGACGCCGGTATTGTGGGTTTTCTGTTGGAACGTTCTTGTATAAAGGGGAAAAAAGGGGAGATGAGGAGGATTCAAAGATTCTGGCGCTAGCGTCAGCTGTGTTCTGGTTAGGCCGTTCGACGTCACACGAAGAACTCAACTCGATACTCACGAGGAGAAGGTTTTTTCTTTCTTGAGTATTTCCGTCTATCGATTGGAATTTTGTGTCCGGCTTAGACTGAGTCGGTCGTGACATGTCGGGTCCAAGCAGTTGCCCCCCCCCC
>NW_004797430.1:1091786-1092992 GCF_000002075.1 Aplysia californica | reverse complement strand
CCCCCCCCCCCATTATTGTGTCCCAACTCCTGGGGTTGTGAAGCGAGTATGTTGCTGCAGGATATGTTGGCTGTTCTCTGAGCCTTAGGCATAACGATGTAGGACTTTTCAATTTTAAAATTTAGTTTAATTTGTCGCTACAGGGGTGGAAATATATCCAATAGGAATGGGGTTCAGATGATATTAAGGGTCTGCATACCCTGTAGAAGAACAGCGTATACTTTAAAATGGATGATAATGTAACTTTTCAAAACCTTCCAAAATACACAGTAAGAAGGAAAAACTGACCATACGCCTCAAGGTTAACGTGCTACAGTCATAATACACCACAGCGAGCTGCTTCTCCTATGACTAGAAATTGAATTTGAGAAAATTGATATCACATTTCACTCTTTAATTACTCTCCACCAACGGTTTTTCGATGAAGCAACCTCAACCCTATATGTGAGGCAGCGTGGTGGAATCAGACTCTCGTCAATTTTTGGGCATGTACAGTTATTGGTATCATCTTAAAGCTTGTTCACTTGTCTTTATTTGGCATTTAAAAATATCCATTTATCTTGAATACAAGTCGAGATATTTGCGAATAAAGGAGGTGGGGGTCACCTACTTTCAGAGGTAAAATTAGTGAGAAAATAGCCGCCTGAGATAGCTTATTTCCTTAGCTTAAGAATCCGTGGTAACTGAAAATTTACATTTTTGTACCTTTATTCAACGTTTTTCAGAAAAAATCCACACATAAATTAGTTCTTTAATGGGCATGAAAGGTGTTGAGCCAAAAAACAAAAAAATTATAAAAATTAACAAACTTGCGGAAAAATGCAGGTTTCTTCACTTTGATTATTTTGACGAGAGCCTGATTCCACCACGCTGCCTCACAAATCTTCCCTGGAGTTACATGAAGCAGTAAGTATGATAATTTAATTGTGGAGTGAGAGTGCTAC
This sequence comes from Aplysia californica, assembly GCF_000002075.1. NCBI lineage: Eukaryota > Metazoa > Mollusca > Gastropoda > Aplysiida > Aplysiidae > Aplysia > Aplysia californica. The sequence continues at coordinate 1,092,048 of NW_004797430.1, read as the reverse complement.
GTCCGACTAGATAGAAACCTGCACTGATCAACATTTGAAATGTGCCCGTACCATGTCCTTTGGTGACGCCCAGATCTTTGCTCTGTATTCAAACTACTTTTGTGTAGTAGAAGAAGAAGAAGAAATATAGCAAGAGGAGGAGGACGAGGAGGAGCACAAGAGGAGGAGGAGGAGAAAGAAGAAGAAGAAGAAGATGAAGAAGAAGAAGAAGAAGAAGAAGAAGAAGAAGAAAAAGAAGAAGAAGAAGAAGAAGAAGAAGAAG
>NW_004797430.1:1088719-1089945 GCF_000002075.1 Aplysia californica | reverse complement strand
TGTGTGCGCGTGTGTTTGCTTTGAACTTATCAAACCTCTCCACTCCCCTTTCCATCATCGCCGGAAGGCAACTAAAACTGAACAAACTAAATGAACTAAATCGACCCATTAAACAACTCAACGTACTGGAAATTTTCTCATAAGAAACCATTGAATGCGTCACCACTTAAAGAAATCTACGTGTCTACTATTATTATTATTATACGTAGCTTATCATTTTCCTTGCAAGACCTTACTTGGAAAAGGTCAGTGAAAAAAAAACTTCACCAAATTTCCGACCCCCTCTTCATAAGTGCCCAAGATGTCCATGTTCTATAATTTAGGGTTCAAATTTCTTTCGGAAATTGCAGCAGAATGGGTCAAAGCTTTTAGGGCACCGTGAAAGTGTCATTAAGGCATTAAAACTACGAAAAACCTCTACCCCCTCCCTTCTATATAATCTTTGTTTCTATAATTTCAGTTTTCACCCATAAACGTTAAGGTGCAGAGAAACCCAGACACCTCACATTTGCTAAGGCAAAAGGTGACCATTTTATATCTCCAAGAAAGACGTTGAGCATTAGTCAGTAAAAATTTGAAATGTTCCACCGAACTACTAATACATTGTACTTACTTCAACTAGTAATATGATCCACATAAAAATGAGCTGAAATTCCCATCCATAGTCTGCGACATTAAATATTAGTTATGTATGTTTCTTTCCAATGCAGGTGTCTTTAAGTACCCCCCCCCCCCAAACCACCCCCAAGTCCCTTTCGGCGTATTTCACAATGATAATCTCGACCGTGCCTTCAATGACAAACCACAGTTGACAGTGATATAAGGTCCCAGCTGATAGACCGAGTTAACACATAAAATCCTCCCCCCCCCCCAAAAAAAAAAGTGCACACGGGAATCGAAATTGGGTTTTCTACGTGCAATGGTGAAGCCCCAGACAGAAACAACATAGACTGGTATTACATTATATCGACGGTTCAGTTCAAGAAACACATACGCCACATTTTTCTTAGACAGACTGTCTTTGCTTTTCCATGGCCACCGATCTTTCTCCGTGACATATCTTTTCGATGTGAGTACCGAACTGTAAACAACTTATTTACAGTAAATTACAGTCCGATCCTCATGTCGGAAAAAATTTGTAACGAAGAAATATCTGGGGGAATGAGAAAGAAAAAGAAAGATGAGGCATACGGGAGGTAGAACTGAATCGTCGATAATATATATAT
>NW_004797430.1:1065049-1082549 GCF_000002075.1 Aplysia californica | reverse complement strand
GTGAGGCAGCGTGGCGGAATCAGGCTCTAGTCAATGTTTGGGCATGTGGAGTTATTGGTATCATCTTAAAGCTTGTTTACTTGTATTTGTTTGGTTGAAAAAAATATCCATTTATCTTGAACACAAGTCGAGATATTTGTGAATGAAGGAGGTGGGGGTCACCTGTTTTCAGAGGTAAAATTAGTTATAAAATGGTCGCCAAAGATTAGTTATTTTTTTAGCTTAAGAGTCCGTGGTAACTAAAAATTTACATTTTGTGTGCCTTTATTCAACGTTTTTTCAGAAGAATCCACACATAAATGAGTTCTTTAATGGGCATGAAAGATGTTTAACCAAAATACTAAAATTTGATAAAAATTCACAAACTGCGGAAAAATGCAAGTTTTTTCACTTTGATTATTTTGACGAGAGCCTGATTCCACCACGCTGCCTCACATTTGTTTTGAAGGGACATGGGATATACCTGGAAGGCACTATAGCATGCTGGTGAGCATGAATATGTGCTACGCAAATGCAATTATTAGGATTTCTCATTGAATGTAGCCTTTTTCAACTTGCCGGTCATTTCGACTTTTGGAAAGTCAACTAGGTTTGCCACAATGTCGTGTTCGTCCTTTCCATATATTATTCTAATGTTTAATTTGTATCTCGCTGGATTTAAGACAAATGATAGTGACTTGATACCCTTACGGCCCAATGTTGTCTCGTTAAACGACTTAATTGTTCTTCAACAGGGAAGGGTAATGTGGGTGGTGTATCGCCCAGTAGTAGGCAATTTTGTACTATTTTGGTTGGCGATGAAGATCTCATGAATACGTAGAGAGATTATGTTTTGAATATTCATGTCGGTGGACGGTGCGAAAATTGTAGTCTCCGTAAGGTGGAAAAGTGACAAGCACTACTATAATAATAAATAATAATGGCTTGCATTTATATAGCGCATATCCACTTATGCAATGCTCTATGCGCTTAACATGATACATATTATGGATTTACAAATCGATTTTAAAGGCACATAGTGTTACATACTCGTGCAAACACATTCACTCACGCACGCACCACACACACACATACATACACACATAAACACATACGTATATATGTACATACGCACATACAAACTCACAACGATCTACAGCTTGGATGGATTCTGTCTAATCGAAATATGATGAAAATAGAAATGCTTTTAGTTTCTTCTTAAAAATTTCTAGATTTTCTGCTTCTCTGATAGTTTTTGGAAGCCTATTCCAAAGAAGTGGGGCAAAATATGAAAAAGAGCGTTGGCCATATGATTTGTAATTTATTTTAGGCTTAACAAGGGTTGTTTTGTCACTTGATGATCTGAGCGTTCTAGGAGGCACATAGGGTGTTAAAAGCTGTTTTAGATAGACCGGTGATAAATCATTTAAGCACTTGTAGCAAGTTAAACAGATTTTTATATATGATACGCTATATATATATATATGATACTATAGAACGATATCAATTTATATATTGCGTCAAAAAGAAAAATAATGATTGCTAGAAAGTTCATGCTTTTATTGTACCAAAAACAAGTTACTGTCTGGTAGATTTTTGTCTTCTATGAAGTGCTTGTCAATCTTATTTTTATAGCTAGCGCCCGCGTTTGCCAACTTCAAGAGGCTAAACCTTTGGTATGACCATCAAACAGGAATTTCCTGAAATAACATGAAATAACACCTTTCACTACCCAGGTGATCCTGACAGCCCACAAAAATGATCAAATCACTCACTTGCAGGCAATATTGTCCAGGTTGGCATGCACTGGTTCGAAACGTTTGAAATCAAAATATTATGTTTCTTGATTGTATTTCACTACAGTTAGTGTCTACAACACACACAATCTCATGAATTCATGCACCAATCGAATAGTTTGAAAAACATAAGGAGACAAGCACAAGACGACAGCTTGGTTTTTTTTCACACTGTACTCAAAGGTCAAAGTTAGTTAAAGCCAGGCCAAAAAGCTAGCCGTCTTCTATCACAGGCTCGTTCCACGATACTTTTCTTTCTAGCATTTATTCAACCTTTACAGTATTTTCAAAGCGCAGTCAGTCCTGGTTCAAGTAATCCTTCCTGAGAGTCGTCGCTTACGTTATTTCCAGACAGCAGTTAGTACTATCTCTCCCTCCCTCTCTCTCTCTCTCTCTCTCTCTATCTATCTATCTATCTATCTATCTATCTATCTATCTATCTATCTATCTATCTATCTACCGAGTATACGTTCAGTTGATTGTTTCGAAAATATTACTCTGTGCTCGGAAGACAAAGAGAGAGGAAACAGAGTGGGAATATTTGTCCCCTTCTTAAGAGCTGTCTGCGATTAACGACCAAAGAAAGGAACACTGTTTCTCCTGTGCTTAATGTTTGAGGTACAACGATGGACGAAAATATTTAAATAAAAAAACAAACTGGGCTATGGAATGGGTATTTGCGTGGATAAAATTGAGTCACTAATCAATACGGCTCACGCATATGTTTATTTCATTGTACTCATACTATGCTCTTATCTTCATGAATTTTAAATCATAAGGAGGTAGCTGCTTAGACTCCGTCTATCAGGGAAAATCCAGGCTGAGAGGGAAACAACGTCCCTGCATAAAGAGCGAAATACTGGACAAAGATTCTCCCAACACGGGAATCGAACTCAAGTCTTGGGCAATTGACATCGAAGCGCTAAACTGCTACATTACATAATGTTGTATTAGAAAGGGGTAACAGGCAAAATAAGATTAAAGTAAAGAAAACACCAACTTCTTTGTCAAGCTTTTCAATCACCGAAGCAATGCTACTCTGTTTTCGAGCTAGATAATGTAACAAATGTGTTACATCCTTGTGAAATCAGGCGCTCGTCAATTGTCCAGCCATTTGGCAATTGTCATTCAACTTTTGACTTAACACCATGTACGTCCATTAAAAATACAAACACCATGTATGTCCATTAAAAATACATTTCTTAGTGGAAAACCTTTTTCAAAGGCACACAAATGCAACTCTGCAGTCCTCATGGACAGTCAGGCAAGTTGAACGGTCATTTTCTAGCTACCTTTAACTCTGACACCAGACGACCTCCACCCCTTTCAGTCGCAGATATGTCCACATCTATTCAAGTCGATTTTCTCTTCAAGAACAACATGACTGTATTGGGTATTCCCGTCTATCTGCTGGGAGTCTGCATCCCACCAGTCGCCCCAACAAACGGAGTTGACATTGCTCCTTGCAGATGGGTCGTCACATTATTATATTATATTGGGGGAGGGGGGGGCGTTAAAGATGCTCATGTCTCTGTGCACATGATATACGGACCTTTCATAAATTATACAGATAAAAAAATACATATATATATATATATATATATATACATTTATATATATATAAATATATATATATAATTATATAAAAGAGAGAAAGAGAGAGAGAGAGAGAGAGAGAGAGAGAGAGAGAGAGAGAGAGAGAGAGAGTGTGTGAGTGAAAATGAGAGAGTACGATAGTGATCGTCATCACCAAGAGACGCATTGACACGTAAATATAAATAAGAAGAAAGAAAAGACCCCCCCCCCCTCTCTCTCGCTCTCTCTCTCTCTCTCTCTCTCTCTCTCTCTCTCTCTCTCTCTCTTTCTTTGTTTGTCACTCGCTCTCATTCACTCTCTCTCTCTTGCTCACTCGTTCTCATTCTCTCTCTCTCTCTCTCTCTCTCTCTCTCTCTATCTCTCTCTCTCTCTCTCTCTCTCTTTCTTGTTCAGTCCTTCTCATTCACTCCATCCCATACGCGCAAACACACACACACACACACACACACACACATACACACACACACACACATACACATATATACACACACACCTACACACTCTCTCTCTCTCTCCATCCGCTCCCACCCCCTCTCTCTCTCTCTCTCTCTCTCTCTCTCTCTCTCTCTCTCTCTTGTCTTGGGCTCTCTTTGCCCTTTCAGAAAATCACATCAGCTGTTCCCAAATGACACATCGCGGTAGTACCCAGCGTCGCTGAGATGGACGCAATTCTTTTCCAACGCTTGAGAATGACAATCACAAGCTTCCCTATGAACCTTCTTTATTGCCAGCCAAGTCATCAAACCGATTCCACATTTGATTCTTATTTTACTGGAAAGAAAGAGGTTCTTTTTACCTTTAAGGGCAACGAAACCAAGAAGTTTCACTGCTCACATTCTTAAAACCGCACTGCATGGAGATATAACCTTGTTACTGACAGGGTGTCAGTGAGCCTATAGCAATTTCGGTCTAGCAAAGTCTTCATCGGCATTCATGCGGAATCTTGAGAGTGGAGTGTCCAATGTGCCTTGCTCAAGATTTATCTGGCTTCGTCCTCTAGTGTCGGTTCTGACCCGGGTAATGACAGTGACAGGAGAAAAGAAGCGTACGGGAAAGGTCCCCAGAGATTTAACACGCTCGTGAGCCATTTGTCGAACTCTAAGGGCAATTGAATTTTTGTGGCTGTTCGTTGTCGGGGCTATCGCTGTACTGTGTTGGCTATTCTTTCTTTGACACTTGCTGTTCTCGTTGTTGTTATTGTTGTTGTTGTTGTTGTTGTTGTTGTTGTTGCTGCTGCTGCTGTTGTTGTTACAGTTGCTATTGTTGTCATTGCAGTCGGTGTTGTTGTTGCTGTTATTGCTGTTGCTATTCTGCTGTTGTTGATGTTGTAGTTGCTGTTGTTGTTGTTGTTGTTGTTGTTGTTGTTGTTGTTGTTGGTTTTATTTTTGCTTTGGTCTATGTGGCTGCTTTTTTAAACTTGTTACTACACAAGTGTCTGTGTTGGACCATAGCAAAGAAAGCACAAAGTAAGAATGTTAATGATACGCCCCGGAAAGCTCTAAACTCTTTGAAGACACGCGTTTTGGTTTTGAAGCTATGCTATTTTGGGTACTTTGAAAAAGACGAAAAAAACTTCGTTATACACATAGATTTGACAATTCTGCTTTCCTTAATCTCAAACTTACGACGCAACAGCACGCATACTACGTTGATACATAATAAACAAATTCGTTTTTCTTTGGTATTCATGGTGGATCGAAATGTGTATTTTATCTGCTGCTGATCATACACATGTGCCCGCTAAGGTCTTTAAGAGTCTAAACCTTGTTCCTGGCAAAAGAAAAAAAATGCCCCCCCCCCCCGAAAAAACAAACAAAAAACAAACAACAAACAAACAAACAAAAGTAACTTCCCCCTCCCTAAAATTAAGAGGAAACTAAATATAAAAATGGCGCTCATATGACCTTATGCAGTTTCGAGCGCCGTAAAACCCTCTACTATAAAAAAAAAATAATTTTAATAAAAAATGATAACCCCCCCCCAAAAAAAAACAACCCCCAACAACAATGGGTGTTGTTTCATTATGGCTTATAAACACTTTTGGACAAGAATATGATGTCTTCGTGATCGTGCCGCTGTACTGTGGTCTGTCGTCTGTCTGTTGTGTAAATGTAAAGCACTTCGCCGTTGCACGCAGAAGACGTACGTGAATTCAATCCCCAAAACTCCAAGGCCAGAGTATCCATGTTTATGCTCAGTATCTTGCACAACCGCGAGATGACCTGGAAAGCAAGGTGTAAGCAGTCAAATTATTTTTTATGTCGTTTGGGGGAGTAAAACATTTGTAAAACATCAGTTATCCAAGCAACTACAGGCGCTGCCAGCCTTTCCGCTCTTGTCTTGAAATCATTGCCACACACAGCCACACAGACACAGATACAGACTCAGAGACAAATAAACTCAGATGACGCACGTAAGTACTCACGCAACACACATATACACACTCACACATACTAACACTTTCTCTCCTCCCTTTTCACTTTCTCCCCCCCCTCTCTCTCTCCCCCCCCTCCCCTCTCTCTCTCTCTCTCTCTCTATCTCTCTCTCTATCTCTCTCCCTCTCTTTATCTATCCATCTCTGTCTCTCTCTTTCTCTTTCTCTTTCTTTCTCTTACCCTCTCCACTCCCCTTCTCTCTCACTCTTTCTTTCCACGCCTCTCCTCCAATCTTTCTTTTCGTAAGCTTTGGGTACTCTATCTGACCATCTTTCTACCATGGTTTTTTTTCTAAACTAGGCTCCCATCACAGTGTTGGCTAAAGTTGTCCTCCTCTGAGCCCTTGATTTAGACCTCGCTCGGTAACGAAAATGGCCAGCCATAAGCCGTGAGACAAAAATTGCGTTAGGCCCCAACGCCCTTAAATGCATTGCTCCAGTGTTCTTTGGATGAGACGAGACGAAGGTTAAAGACACAAGTTGGTAGAAAAACAGAAGAGAAATGGCTAAGGAAAAAGCACCAAGAGGCATACGTGACTGAGAAGTTCGTTGTAAGAATGTAAAATACCTGCGGCGTCCTCAGCGTGTTACACGCAGTCGCTTTCATTTAAACAAGAATATGTGTCATTTGTCATCTTTCTATTGTTTCTTCTATGTTTGCTACATTTCGTACCTCATAATCTGAACGGTTTTTTTGCTGAGTACCCAGTTTTGCGAAGCTTTAAGTTAAACATGTCATAGTTTTGTGATTTTTCAAAAACAGTTCTTTGAATAAGTGCTAAAGTTCAGTTCAGATTGCAGATCCAAGGTTTCCCTACAAAGATGGACACACCTAATTGTAAGATTTTCAGCCCCCATCGACATTTTTAGACCGTTGAAGTGGTGAGTTCTTTCCATTATGCTTGTCAGAACCAGGTTGATTGGGATTCAGAAAACCAACATAACGAGTCAGAAAATCGAAAAATAAGCTTTCTCACAAGAGCCAAGAACTTATAATGGTGTGAAAGACGAAGAGCCTAACGCTGTATCTGTCAATAAACAGTATCCCTTTAACTCTAGCGAAATGATACCACAAAATGGTTCATAATACTGTAGATACATAAGTATGAACAACAAAATTGAGTTATATGTGAGGCAGCGTGGTGGAATCAGGCTCTCGTCAATTTTTAGGCCTGTAGAGTTATGGTATCATCTTAAAGCTTGTTCACTTGTCTTTATTTGTATGAAAAAATATCCATTTATCTTGAATACAAGTCGAGATATTTGCAAATGAAGGAGGTGGGGTCACCTGTTTTCAGAGGTAAAATTTGTGAGAAAATGGCCGCCAAAGATTAGTTATTTCCTAGATTAAGAGTCCATGGTAACTGAAAATTTACATTTTTGTGTGAATTTAATCAACGTTTTCCAGAAAAATCCACACAGAAATGAGTTCTTTAATGGGCATGAAAGTTGTCCAGCCAAAAAACCCCCCCGAAAATTTGATAAAAACTCACAAACCTGAGGAAAAATGCAAGTTTCTTCACTTTGATTATTTTGACGAGAGCCTGATTCCACCACACTGCCTCACATATCGATCATCCCCACGGAAAACGATGACGAAATAATCACCCCAAGATTACGTTTGTTTGTACGCGTATGCAAAACATGTTCTGCTATTGCTATAAAAAAAAAAGACAAATTACAAAAAATAAATTCCATAGAATCAGAATCGCACAAAATATCGGCATTAGAAATTAAAAAGAAATTACAAATCCTTCACACTCATGGACACCCAAGGGATAACGAATAGGCTAGAGGCAAAATTTTGACAAGCCACGTGTAATTTATTAGTGGAACGAGAACGTTCTGAGAACAAAGTCCCCTCAGCCTCCCATGTTGAAATCTGAGCTGCACTCGTTTGTTAAATAGGGAAACGTTGTGAATTGTGGGCCTGGTACAGGTCTGAAGGACATGTCCCTGTGTCCAAACACAGATTGATGTCTTTGGTTTAAATATATCCCCTGCTTCTACTTTGTTTCTAGCCCCTCTTTCTCATTTCTCTTCCCGCTTCCTCTGTGTGTGTCCGGGAATTTACGCGGTAGCGACCATGCCATCATGCTAACCTCAATCCCTGGAGTCATTAACTTCAGGAAACCATTGAGGCGGATTTTGGTGAGCTTGCTACCAATTATCAGTGGTTAAAAGGGAAAATTTGCCATGGGGGGCTCCAGCTAATGACGCTCGAAGCCGGTGAAATACTATAGAGACGTCGGGGATATTGGTTACTTGAAAACCAAGATGATGTTCCTGTCAGTGACATTTCTGTTCTCCCGCAGTTTCGGGAATCTTTCGAATATCTTTTGCTTTTTGCGCAAGGCCAAAGACAATTTCGTTATTGGTCGTCAAGTGTCCCTCTATTTGTTTTTTGATCCTCTCCGCCCCCATTCTCTCAATCTCTTTTGCTTTCTCTCTCCCTTTCTCTCTCCCTTTCTCTCTCTTTCTCTCGCTTTCTCTCTCTCTCTCTCTCTCTCTCTATTTCTCTACCTCTTACCTCTTCCCCCACCCCCGCTCCCTCTCTCTCCATCTCTCTCATCCCCAGTTTCTCTCTTTTTTCTTTTTTCCTCCTCCCCACCCCTTCGCATTCGCTATGTCTGCCCCCCTCTCCTCTCTCTCAATCTCTCTCGCTTTCTCTCTCCCTTTCTCTCTCTCTCTTTCTCTAGCTTTCTCTCTCCCTTTCTCTCTCTCTCTCTCTCTCTCTCTCTCTCTCTCTCTCTCTCTCTCTCTATCTCACTCTTGTTCTATCTCTCTACCTCTTACCTCTTTCCCCACCCCCGCTCCCTCTCTCTCCATCTTTCTCATCCCCGGTTTCTCTCTTTTTTCTCTTTTCCTCCTCCCCACCCCTTCGCATTCGCTATGTCTCTCTCCCCCCCCACTCTCTTTCTCTCTCTCTCTCTCTCTCTCTCTCTCTCTCTCTCTCTCTCTCTCTCTCAATGTCTGTAGAGTAAAGGTTAACCCCTACCTCTTTGTAGGCAGAGTATCGGGAATTCAATTTCTTTTGGAGGACCGTGTGGCATTTTATATCTCTTTCCTTATGGTAAAATGTGGTCCTGTACACAGCTCGAGGGATCCTGGCAGAAGGACAAAAGCAGTCAGAGTCTTAAAGGGTTTACGTTGGCTCGATAGGCCGTACAACACGTAAAACTAACAAGCTCTCTCTCTCTCTCTCTCTCTCTCTCTCTCTCTCTCTCTCTCTTTCTGTCCCCCTCCCTCTCCCTCTCTTTCTATCTCTCTTTCTCGCTCTCTTTCCTCTCTTCCTCCTCCCCCCTTTCTCGTTTTCTCTTTTTCTCTCTCTAGCCCCCTTTCCCTCCCCCACTCTCTCTCTCTCCCTCTCCCCCCCTCTCTCTCTCTATTCCTCCGTTCATTACTATGTGAAAGCTGGTCTTTCAAGTAACCATTGCATCGGTGTCTACTACTTCACCGTCAGCTGCAGAGGACCCGAGTTTGATTCCCGTGGGGGACATTTTTTTAAAATCAAATATATCGCGTCGGTCTTTCTACTGAGGCGTTGTATCAGTCTTGGCCTGACAGACTGGTCGGAGCCCGCCTTCTAAATGATCTAAATTGCGTTTATGGAGTTGGTAAAAACAACAACATAAAACATGGTACCCGCCTCTTTACACTTGTCCAAACATTGCCCTATTTAGTGTCAGCGTTACTATGACATCACTTGGACAATCCATCCTTCCACCCTCGCCCAGTCTAATCTAATAATATCATCTGTCCTAGAGTTCCTTCATTTCGTGACAAGAAAATACGAATAAAAGATAGCCCACTCGTGTCAGCGTTACGTGTTATCCTGTTCAAGAAATCCGTTTGGTCTTTGCATATTATTCATCTCTCATCTTCAGCTCTTCCATTCGATAGTCTCTTGGTTTGTTGACGGCTTGGTGTGAAGTTTATTGACCTGAGGTTAAACTACAGGCACGATTCGAGCATTATTCTTGTCTCAATTCCAAAGCCTTTTCAAGTGCTATTGTAAAGATTATTATGTTGAAGAAAAAAGCAATATTAAAACGATGGAGGAGGGGGGGGGGGGGAGAGGGTATAAATTCATTTACTCCGACTTCTCTGTTTGAATTCAGAAGTCTATGCTATGATTATGATTATGATGATGATTCTAATATTATTAATATTATTGTTATTTCAGTTCCTATTATCATTATTATTATTGTTATAGTATTATTATATCTTCATCATCATTATTATTTCTAATGTAACTATTTGCAGATTTTGCGTGAAGGAAAAATTCTCGCCTAGCAGCACAGACTAATATACACATCTTTTTCTGTTTCTTTCTGTCCTTCTCGCTATTGTGTTTCTTTCCTTTTCTATATCAAAACTATATTTATATCCTCTCTATCAAAACTGTATTTCTGTCCTTTTCTCTACCAAACCTATTTTCCTATCCTTCTCTCTATCAAAACTATGTTCCTGTCCTTCTCTCTCTCTCTCTCTCTCTCTCTCTCTCTCTCTCTCTCTCTCTCTCTCTCTCTCTCTCTCTCTCTCTCTCAAAACTATGATATTTCTGTCCATCGAGCTCGATTACGGAGTTGTCACGAAGCATCTCTTGACTGCCACAACCTGCGTGAATAAAGAACGAGAAATGTTAAGGTCTTCCCCATTTTGTACACAGGAATATTCGAAGTTCCATCTGATTTTAAAACAGCCAGGGGCAAAATTAAAAATCGTTATAGCCAAAGCCAGTGAGTAGGCCAGAAGACCTTGACGTTGATAGCACTCACGGTTGCCAGGCAGGGGAACGAAAATAGCCGTAGAAAATATGACATAGCGACTGAACTAATGGCTCCGAAAAATCGCTGGCTTTGGGAAAGGAGATTTAGATTCCCGCCTGTTTTCACAACGTTTGCTGCTGTGGATTGGAATCAGTAGAGGGTAGAGGAGGAAGGGGAGGACTACTAGACACTAGCTTGAGGTTTAGGGGGTAATGTAGGGGAAGAGGCATATGGGCATCAGGAAAAAATGCAGTCTTATAGAACTGACACTCGATGCTAAGACGTTCATGTGAAATATTCACTTTGGTGTACTTCTGTTTTGTGTTCTCTCTTTTCTCTTCCTAAGCCTCATGGGGGTGGGGGTGGGGGGAAGTCTATGTCTACTAAAGTTTATTTGGTGAAATATCCTCACAAAGACAATGTTCTCAAGCGCACTCCGGCCCCTCCCCCTAAAGAAAGCAGACAACAGCACCCAAAAAAAGGAACAAAAAAAAAAAAAAAGAAAGAAAGAAAAAAAAAAAAGAAAAAAAAGAAAGAAAAACAAAAAACAACCAACCCCTCAATAAACCAAACTGAATATTAAAAAACAAAAAAAACCCAAACAAAACAAGCCTAAAAACCAGGCGAGCTGCGAACTGAAGCCAAAGTCCCAAGTTCACTCAACTTACCTCCTTCACTCTTTACTTTTTCCGGCCTCTGCTACCATGCAGTGTTTCGTGGACAAGCACACGTGCGTCTTTATCTTGTTCACTGTATCAGCTGTTACCTGTTTGACGGTTTCTCTGACCTACTCTGTCCATCTTTTCTTGTGCCTGCCAGTTCCTTTATTTCAGTAATCTGCTCTCTGGTTGCATGCTTGTGCAAATATATGTGAGGCAGCGTGCTGGAATCAGGCTCTCGTCAAAATAATGAAATCGAAGAAAACAACAGTTTTCTCCCCGCTTAGCAATTTTTATCCAATTTTTGTGGGGTTTTTTGGCCTTTTATGTCCATTTACAAACACATTCCTTTGAGGATTTCACCGAGAAACCTTGACTAAAGGCACAAAAACATAATTGTACAGTTTTCATGGACTCTCCAGCTTTGGAATTTACCAAGCTTTAGCGGCCATTTTCTCGCTAATTTTACCCCTTAAACCAGGTGACCCCCCAACTCCTTCTATCCCAAATATCTCCATTTCTATTAAAGATGGATGGATAATTTTTTCATTAAAAGCAAGACAAATGAACAAGCTTTAGGATGATACCAATAACTCAATATGCCCAAAAATTGACGAGAGCCTGATTCCACCACGCTGCCGCACAATATTGTCTGGTGGAAGTCCTGACAGCTCGCTACCTCAGAATTACAAAGTTCTATCTACTGAGTACCTAGTTTTGAGAAATTTGACGTCAACTATTTTGAATTTCACAGCATGTCAAGCTTTCTTGAGAGCAATTCTTTAAATTGATTTCTTTATAACGACCCCAAACAATCTTACGATTTTGACAGAGCACATAATAATATTTAGTTTTTGATCTCATGGTCTTAGTAACTCAAAACGGTTTAAATATCAGACAGACCTTTGTAATTCAGAGATAGCGAGATGTCAGTGACATTTCATTCCTTATTTATCTATATAAAACAAGCAAAGGTTTGACCCAACATGTGCTGTGGCAATCTTGTTTCCCACCAGGTCTCTACTTTTTGTGATGTTCAAAGTTTTTCTCAGGCATCTCATTTTGCAGGCACTGATTTTACTTTGGTGACTCTTTTTTATTGTTCATGTTTGGGTTTGGTAGCACAGTGTTGCTATGAAGATGCTGTTAATAGCTTGTCGCTTGTTTTCCACTGTGATGTTGGGGTACAAAAGTAACGGTACTCGTTCGCTACCTCCGAAGTACAAAGTTCTGTCTGCTCAGTACCTTATTTTGAGACATTTTACATCAAAGATTTTGAGTTTCACGTCATCAGTGTCATGTTTTTTCGAATGCAGTTCTTTGAATATCTTGAGAATGACTCGTTTTGTCGGTAGCCTTGTGATTAGGCTACCGGACTCGTAATCGTGAGATTGCGGGTTCGGGGGTTCGAGCCTCAGCTTGGTCCGACGTTGTGTCCTTGGGAAAGGCACTTTACACGAATTTCCCATTTGGCTCGGTTCTTTCGGAGATGGACGTTAAACTCGAAGGCCCCGCTTCTTAAATAACCTAATAGTACTGATAGGGGTGTTAAACCTATATCAATTTTTACAAGAATGACTCCGAATAATCTTACAATTTTGATAGAGTAGAAGGAACATTTTGTTTCTGACCTCATGCTTTTAGTAGCTCAAAACGGCCAAAATGTCAGATCGGACGTTGTAATTCTGAGGTAGCGAGTTGGTAAGGCCCAGCATTGTCATTTTCAAATTCTGGATTCTTTGTCTGTTCCTCTTTCTTTCTTGGGTGAATACACTTTCCAGGTATTTGGACTCTTCTACTTGTTTGATTTTGCTGTTCTTGACTGTGCTATTTAGTGGCCTGATGTTTTCTGATTTTTATTGCCTCTGTTTTCTTTGTGCTGATCTTCATGTTATCCTCTCTGGAGTTTTTTTTCAGATTGTTTACGTGTTCCAGGTGTGGATTCTCGCTCGCTGTCGCAAAGTATGCTCTGATAATTGGCAAAAAGAAGCTGCTCGTTGACTGTGTTGTCTTCTGGGGTAGCTTCTGATGGTGTTATGTCCTTGTATGTCATCATTAGGAATTGGGATAGCATATATCCTTGTCTTATTCCTAATTTTATTCAGAACTATTGGGTTTTCCACATAGATCCCTCACTGTTACTTTACTGTTCTATTTAGTTTCCTGGTGTTGTTTAGTAGCTGTCAATTAATTCTGTATTCCTCCAGAAATGTCTACAAGTTATCTCCGTATATTCTGTTTAAAACATTTTCTTGACCCACAAAGGCAGTGTTTAGTTTTTTTATCCTATTCTATTGCCTTTTCACAGAGTTGTCTCAGTGGAAATATTGCACCTGTGAAACCTTCCTTTTTTCTAATTCCAAATCATGATCTGCTAAGTTGTGTTTCACGCCGCGGTCTAGTTTTTTTTGTTCTAATATCCTTGCATACTCGTATACCTCCCCAGTATGATTATGTAGAGAGATTCCCCTTTTACGGTTGCAGTCTTTTATGTTTCTTACATTCTTTCATATTGGTACAATTATGGCACTTTGCTAGTCTTCAGGGACTCGGCGGTCTTTCCACGCCCCATTACAAATTCTTTTCAGCCATGTGATGCTGACGTCTCCTCAGGCATGTATGGCCTCTGTGGTGATTCCATCAATACCTGGTGATTTGTTTTTGGGCTCTTTACTACTTCTTCCACTTGACTTGTTAGTCTGAATGGCCCATCGGTTTCCTTGTCTTTCTGTGGGAAATGTCCGGTTGTTCTGACTGTTTGATGTCAACTGGGCAGCTCTTTGAACTATTCTCCCCATCTTTCCGTACTTTTGTCTTTACAGAAGATTGGTTTACCGTCTTTTGTCATTACATGATATTTGTAAGTTGGAACTTTTCATCTCTACTTGCATGCTCTTGATACTTATGTAGAACTCCCTTAGTGCTTTTATGTAAATGTTTGACAAGTAAACTCCGGTGTCCTTGATTTTCTCTAGGCTGTTTACATCATTCGTTTTGCATCATATTTTGTCTTGCAAGACGTTTCGTAATCCTTTCCTGCCTTTCAGTCGTTCCACTGTAGGAATTGTTTTTTCTTTATGACAACTGAATTTTTTTGAAAACTCTGTCGTTCCCCCAGATTTTCTTCATTTCGTTTTTGTGCCAGCTGTCTTGGTTCCACACGTTAGTGTGTCCGTGGTTTTGCTTTTGAAATTTTGCCATTCCTCTTCAATCGGTCTAGAATCATCTGTCAGTTTTCTGAGAGCCTCCTGAATGTCTTTCTCCATTTGTAATTCTGTCTCTGTACGTGAGAGTTTCCTGAGTCTGACTATTTTTCCCCTCGGGTTATTGGTTTTCTCTCTTATTTTTTCTGTAGTTGACTCATTTTCATTCGCTTGTCTTTGGTCTGCGAGGGAAGTAGTTTGGGGTAACTGTGGCGTCTTATGTGTGAGGCAGTGTGGTGAAATCAGACTCTAGTCAAAATAATCAAAGTGAAGAAACTTGCATTTTTCTGCAGGTTTGTGAATTTTTATAAAATTTTTGTTTTTTGGTTCAACACCTTTCATGCCCATTAAGGAACTCATTTTCTGTGTTGATTTTTCTGAAAAACGTTGATTAAAGGCTCAAAAAATGAAAATTTTCAGTTACCACGGACTCTTAAGTTAAGGAAATAACTAATCTTTGGCGGCCATTTTCTCATTAATTTTTACTGAAAACAAGTGACCCCCACCTCCTTCATTCGCAAATATCTCGACTTGTATTCAAGATAAATGGATTTTTAAAAATCCAAATAAAGACAAGTGAACAAGATTTAAGATGATACCAATAACTCTAAATGCCCAAAATTTGACGAGAGCCTGATTCTACCACGATGCCTCACATATTGCTCTTTTTGTTGCGCGTCTGATTGGTATGAAGGTTATCTGCGATGATAGTTTTTTTCTGTTTTTGAACAAAGGTGTTGGTAATTCCAATGCACAATCTGAGAGTACCTCGCCATTTTTGTTGCACTCAGTTTAATTGTCTCTTTATGGTCCTAGTTGTTCAGCCTACACCACATCCGCCAGTTTGTACCAGTTTGAGCTTAATGTCTCTTCCACTAATTGCACACCAGAGACTAAATCGTTTTAACGAGGTCATTAATATATTTGTCGTCATAAAGAAAATTCATGTAGCCTTGTTTTCTTACTTTTTAGACAATAATTCCAATTTATTGATCTCTGTGGGAGGATATTTGATCCAAGCATATTAGGTTGATTCGTATAGTCTTTCTTCAAAGTTACATACTAGCAATTTCACGCCAATAATGGCAATAAACTAACATTGCTGGTCGCTTCTGTGAATTGTCCTTTTTTCTGAGCAACGGTTACTTTATCCTTTTCATGAACACATACCACAATCTACCCAAATGCACGCATTAAAACCAGCGATTTTATGTATATGAATTACCACAGATGATGAGGGGGAAAACACTATTCACAGGAAGAAGCAGGAACTTTGAAATATCAAATTAAAAACAAACAATAACATCTAACACTTAGCTGATTTATTACGAAACCCAAAGTAAGATTTCAATTTAACTATGTTTGGGGGAGATGAGTACTGGTAATCATTTAACATTGTGAAAGCAAAAAGAAGGCTATGTCTTTTGTGTACTTACAATTCAGAGTTTGAAATTGATTGAGCGGGCGGTTGGTCGATTTACTGGTGTGGTCTTCTTCTTTTTTTCTTTCCAACATCCATCGTCATATCTCTCCTCTTTTTCCTAGTATGATACTATCTGCTAGTAACACCTCTAATCTTCAGCACTTATATGAACTATTTGTGTTGCAGGGATCTCAAGGGGAGGTACGGGAGAGAGAGAGGGAGAGAGAGAGAGAGAGAGAGGGAGAGAGAGAGAGAGAGAGAGAGAGAGAGAGAGAGAGAGAGAGAGAGATGTTGATGTAAAGATCTTGCTCAAACTAAACTAACCTACAGTTCAATGCACCCTCGATCCATTTCTGACTTTCAAATTGTTCACCATATTATTTTCCAGTGAAGAGGTCAAAATACTTTGTTTCTTCCTGAGTGTGTGTAGGTCAATAGCCTGAAAAGGGATTTCTTTGTAACCATGTAATCTGAAACATAATGTCAGAAAGGAAATGAAATCAGGGAACGCTAAACGACGAACCTGTGGTTAAATGAGATAGAGCTAACGAAAAACATCTCTCGAACAACTGCAAGAAACATGAGACAATAAATATTCTTGCAACGTCAAGAGCACCCCCCACCCCCAACCTCCAGTTTCTATTATGGCCCAATCCACACCTCCAAAACTTCACTACCTCATCCCCCCATGCTCTCTTCCCGCTATCCCCAAATCCGCTCCCCTTCCAATCCCACCCACTTCCAACTCCTCTATACCCCTCCTCCCACTCCATCCCCCATCCCGTTTCCACTCCCTGTTCTACGACCCCCCGACCCTGCCCCGACTCATTCCCCCATCTTGATCCCTTATGTAAACCCATTTCGAGCTAGGAAATACCTTTTTATAACGT
Organism: Aplysia californica; assembly: GCF_000002075.1. Lineage (NCBI taxonomy): Eukaryota > Metazoa > Mollusca > Gastropoda > Aplysiida > Aplysiidae > Aplysia > Aplysia californica. Next base: position 1,065,797 of record NW_004797430.1, on the reverse strand, counting down.
TTTTTTAGTCGAACGAACTAGGTTAAAGTATAATCTCACTCGATTTACAGTTTTCCATAATTTTAGTATAAAATCTAGTAATACCTAGACATTTCTAACTTTGTTTGAATTAGAAGTCACGCTTCAGCAACTTCCTTGTATCATACATGTGTATTTATCGCACTTTACTGTCCCTATATATTTCATGTGTTATTCATACACTCTTACAAACATACCACTGTCTCTATATATTCTATGTGTTATTCATACACTCTTACAAACATACCACTGTCCCTATATATTCCATGTGTTATTCATACACTCTTACAAACATACTGTTCATTGATGATGAGCTTTGATTTAGATTCGGTTATAGAGAGCTTTCGAGAATGAAGTTTTTAGAGCTGCATCCATCCTTTCTTTCTTCACATCGACGACTTTACATTGGGCTGGTCTGCCAAGGGATAGGGTGCTTGTTTCTCCTGTCAAAGTGTCACATTCGATTTAGCTTTGTGCAGACATGGTCCTTCGACAATCTTGGGTTTTTGGTATTTTTTTTCTTTTGCCACTAGTTCCAGAATAAATGGAATCAGTTACCTTGTATTCACGAGGTCACTTGAGCACGCTATGCACGCTAATGACAACCTTGTCAGCTGATATTCCAAAAAGAGTACTCTTTCTCTCTCTCTCTCTCACTCTCTCTCTCTCTCTCTCTCTCTCTCTCTCTCTCTCTCTCTCTCTCTCTCTCTCTCTCTCTCTCTCTCTCTGC
>NW_004797430.1:1062395-1064949 GCF_000002075.1 Aplysia californica | reverse complement strand
TGCGTGCCTGTATGTGTGTGTGTGTGTGTGTGTGTGTGTGTGTGTGTGTGTGTGTGTGTGTGTCTGTGTGTTTGTGTGTGGGTGGATGGGTGGAGGTGATGTGTGCAAGAGATAAAATCAGTTCTTGCTTCTCAAGAAGTAAAATGGAAATGGGAGGGGGGGGGGGTCTCAGATGTCATGAGCATCGATTTTCTTGTGAGTACCAAGTTTGATTTCGCTGTTCAATGTGATCACAATTTACACACGTCAGTGCAAAAAGGGACAGTCCTGGTCAGGTGAATGGGTTGTTTAGTTATACTGTAGACGTATTTCTTCATCAAACTCAGCGGCATCCTTGCAGAACAAATTTTACTTGTTTTTCTAGCAAACTGGTCGATTTGTGTAAGGGCAGATCTCGCCCCCAAGCTGTGTACTAAATTCCAAATGAATGGGGAGACCTGAACGTCCTTGGTACGTGAGTTATGTACTATCAATGTAGTCTTGTTTGCTTTCAGTCTTTTACAGTTATTCTGAAGAAAAAGTGATCGATTCTGTATAGTGCCCCCCAAAAATTCCGCTGCAATCGCAATAAAACCAGAATGTTTGTATACACATCTGTCTGTCTCTCGGTGCAGAGAGTTCCCAGTATATCAATCGGTGTATCTGTCAGTCAGTTTATTTACATTTCTTATGTTTATATGTCGTTCATTTTAGCTCGCTATTTCTTTTTCTGTTTATCTATCTATCTATCTATCTATTTATCTATCTATCTATCTATCTATCTATCTATCTATCTATCTATCTATCTATCTATATCTATCTATCTATCTATCTATCCATATATCTAACTATCTATCTATCTATCCAGTTCCAAAATTCGAGGTGAAGTTGGAGCATCTTGGCTATCGGTGTTGTCTTGTTCGCTTTTCGTCCATTTTCCTTATTCCGAAGGGAAAACTGCCTAGTTTGTTCTGAAAGTGTGTAGTCCCCAAACAGATATGCTGCTGATCCTCGTCAAATAACCCCGTGTTCCCTTGTTTGTCCAGTTGTCTGTCCCTCGGTGTACATAGCCGTCAGCAGATTATCCGTCTGTGTGTCTACCTATCAACCTTTTTGGTTTTATTCTATATGTACGTCATCCTGTCTATCTGATAATTATTGTTCTTACTTAATAGCCCCCATTCTTCTAGTCCCCTCCAACGATTGAACAAGGAAGAGTAAGTGAGTGCTGTCAGTATTTCCGCCCACTCTCTGAAGTTGCACGCAGAAGACGTGAGTTCGATTCCATACCAGTAAGTTATTTTATCAAGCATCTCGTCGGCCTGGTGATAAAACCGACTTATTTTATCAAGCATCTGCTTTTATAAGCGTGGTTAACGTATCCAACTTAAAAACTTGGGTTTGTTTTTACAGTCAGCGTTAAACCTCTTTAATGCTATTATTTATAAGAAACCATGTCCATTGGGACGTAAAACATTAACACTTAGTTTGTGTTACTTTTTCCAACCCTTATTCCACTATCATATGTGAGGCGGCGTCGTGGAATCAGGCTCTTGTCAATTTTTGTGCATGTAGAGCTATTGGTATCATCTTAGAGCTTGTTCACTTGTCTTTATTTGGATGAAAAAATTACCCATCCATCTTCAATAGAAGTGGAGACATTTTGGATTGAAGGAGGTGGAGGTCACCTGATTTAAGAGGTAAAATTAGCCAGAAAATGGCCGTCAAACCTTGGTAAATTCCAAAGCTGGAGAGTCCCTGGAAACTGAACATTTATATTTGTGTGCCTTTAATCAACGTTTTCGGTGAAATCCTCAAAGGAATGTGTTTGTAAAGGGACATAAAAGGTGTTGAGCCAAAGAACAAAAATTTGAGAAAAATTGCTAAGCATGGAGAAAACTGCTGTTTTCTTCGATTTCATTATTTTGACGAGAGCTTGATTCCACCACGCTGCCTCACATATTATGTTACCAGTCTCCTCTCTCCAAGCCATTCTCCCATGCAGGAGATCAGACAGAAAAGGCTAGAGTTATATAATAATATAGAGGAAACAACAATAGTTTCTTCGATTTCATTATTTTGACGACCGTCTGATTTCACCACGATGAGAGACATTCCAAATCTGTATCCCCCAAACTCCGACCCATGTTCTCAATGTGATCGCTGCTTTCGAGCATCTGGTTCACTTATAATGAACTCTTTCGGCAAATCACAATTGATAGCAACGACACCGGAAACATAATTTTCCAGTAAACCTATTTCCGGTCTTATAATGAGCAACGGGAACCCGGTCACGACTATCGATTTTTGGTCTTCCCACAACTGGGCACGTGTGAGGTCTAAGATTGATACTAGCAAACGCCTGTGGTCTATTTTGACACATCTTCAAATCGCGCTCTATAAAGGAGTGACACAGGTCTGTAAAAAAAAAAAATTCCAACAGCAGAATGAGCCGCAGCAACGACAACAGCACGGTTTGTTGTAGTTGTTGTTGCTGTTGTTGCTGTTGTTGTTGTTGCCGTTGTTGTTGTTGTTGTGGCTTCTTCGCCTGGGAGTTTGTTTCTTTTTTGCTTGG
>NW_004797430.1:1058668-1061850 GCF_000002075.1 Aplysia californica | reverse complement strand
AGAGAGAGAGAGAGAGAGAGAGAGAGAGAGAGAGAGAGAGAGAGAGAGAGAAAAGGCGAGAAAAGAAAATATTAAACAAATAAGAGAAATAGGGCGGAAGGGGACTCTTAGAATCGTGCCAAAAATGAGGGACTCCTTTTCCAGTCTTTAGTAATAATAAAAAAAAGAAAAACCAGCAGTCACGACACTGTCTCTGTGGTGTGTGAATACTGGAACATTTTTTGCCCTAGGTGTTTTAGCCTGAAATCATTCATTGCGAAAAAGTTGTGTGAACCCAATACTTGAGCTGAGACATGGCCACCAGGCTACCAAACCCAGCATGGAGTGAACCTAAGCAAGCTATTTGATGAGGGGCACCACTGAGGTCGCTTTATCTATCTATCTAACAGTTAGGTGAAGTTTGTTTTAAAAGAAAGACAGTTGCTAGATCTATTTTATGCTACACTTTAAATGCATATCTTAAAATGTTTTGACCCTTCAGCAGAGGAGATAGTACTCAATGAAATCTGAGAATTTTCTCGAGTTTTCTTCTTGATATCACGAGTAACAATAATGCATTTTGTTAGCTTATAACCTAGCACACAAGAAGAGCATGAGTTGGATTCCCAAGTTAAAAAGAAAATATTTGGAACATCCTCGTCTTGTTATTAGATTGAGGTGTCTCGTTTAGCTCATGCTTTCATCTGGGTTCATTTTTATCGTTCGTAGTTAAAGTCCACGTCGATTCGCTTAGTGAAAATCAAAGTTCAAAATGTGAGGCAGCGTGGTGGAATCAGGCTCTCGTCAATTTTGGGGCATATTGAGATATTGGTACCATCTTAAGGCTTGTTCATTTGTCTTGCTTTAAATGAAAAAATTACCCATCGATATTCAATAGAAGTGGAGATATTTTGGATTGAAGGAGGTGGGGGTCACATGGTTTAAGAGGTAAAATTAGCGAGAAAATGGCCGCCAAAGCTTGGTAAATTTCAAAGCTGGAGAGTCCATGGAAACTGTAAATTTATAGATTTGTGCCTTTAATCAATGTTTTCGGTGAAATCCTGAAAGGAATGTGTTTGTAAATAGACATAAAAGGTGTTGAGTCAAAAAACAAAAATTTGATAAAAATTGCTAAGCAGGGAGAAAACTACTGTTTTCTTCAGTTTAATTATTTTGACGAGAGCCTCATTCCACCACGCTGCCCCACAAATAGTTACATTGAAAGTTTTATTCAGCTTTTTATTATTTTAATTTTTTGCTTAAGAGGGTGCTTAATCGATATGTGTTAAGTTTGTCCTTACCATTTTCATTATAAACATTATCGTTTGTGGAGTCATGTTTAGGCGATTCGCTGTCACACGCAGAAGGTCCGAATGTGATTCACGTGTGGGGAAAATTTTTGTCGAGTCTCTCGGTCTTTCTGCTAATACGTTGTAGTATATCTCTCAGTCAAGGTTGGTCCTGACAGGCAGAGTAGAAGCCACCTCTTCAGTTATCTTTATATGGATGTTGTGTAAAAAACACTGTACATTTTATATATTAATACATGAGTATAATTATACATGTTTATATTAATACACACACATGGTATATAAAAAATTAAAAATTAAAAAATTTTTTAATTAAAAAAATATACATATATATATAAATATATATATATATATATATATATATATATATATATATATATATATATATATATATATATATATATATTAATACATATATATAATAATACATGTTTATATTAATACACTCACACATAATATATATATATATATATATATATATATATATATATATATATATATATATATATATATATATATATATATATATATATATATCTATATATATATATATATATATATATATATATATATATATGGGAGAGTGGAAGGGGCTAGGTAATAAAGCTCCCAAAAGTAGAAAAGGAAGAAAGATTTCTAAGAAAATCCAATAGTACAAGAAGGAAAGGCACATTCGGGAGCGCTCGTCTTGTAGGAGAGAGAGAGGCGATTTCAGCAAACTACTCCATTGTCCCAGCAGTATCCCCCATTGTGGGACACGGTGGCAATTTCAGCAAAACCGTCTGCTTTTAAAAGAATGGGGATTTTGTAATGGGGAAGGGGGGGAGGGGGGAGGTTGGGTTTAAGACTTCAACGAAATGCACTATCGCAAGAAGTGGAGATGATTTCAATGAACTTTTTATAGCTGGTAGGAAATAAGAGAAATCACACTTTCAGAAATCAGTAACCTAAATTTGTGAGGCATCGTGGTGGAATCAGGCTCTTGTCAATTTTTGGGCGTGTAGAGTTATTGGTATCATCTTAGAGCTTGTTCCCTTGTCTTTATTTGAATGAAAAAAAATATCCATTTATCCTGAATACAAGTCGAGATATTTGCGAATGAAGGAGGTGGGGGTCACCTGTTTTCAGAGGTAAAATAAATGAGAAAATGGCCTCCAAAGATTAGTTATTTCCTTAGCTTAAGAGTCCGTGGTAACTGAAAATCTTTACTTTTTGTGCCTTTAATCAACCTTTTTTTAAAAGAAAAGTCCACACAGAAATGAGTTCTTTGATGGGCATGAAAGGTGAGGAGCAAAAAATAACTTTTTAAATAAAAATTCACAAACCTGTGGAAAAATGCAGGTTTCTTCACTTTGACTGTTTTGATGAGAGCATGATTCCACCACGCTGCCTTACATTTTGTTTTTTAGAAAGTGTAATATAAAGATTTTCAAGGCTCGGTCCTATAGGGTATCGACATTGTATTTTTTGTCGACAGTAGGACTTTATCTAAAGTAGCGCTGTTACAATTCTTTTTTCAATATAGGTGCTGTTTGCGCTCTATCGACACAAATTAAAACACTTAGAGGACAGGCTTTGACCATGCCAATCAGTGCCAGCTCAGGGTGGATATAACATCCAAACAGTAAGACCAAGATAGTCCACAAAAATTCTCCACACTTGGGATTTGAATTCGGGTCTCCTGAGTACGACGGCGAATCTCCTAATCGCTACCCCACAAACCGGATTAAAATTATGCTAAAGAAGTGAAAAGAGATGGCCACTTATAATGTACACCAACGACTTATCTGTGGGACCAGGCACAGTGTCTTCATCTCAAAGGTTTGAACAAACATTCACATACCCACGTCCACCCCACACACCTATAAACAACACATACACCCCCGCCCCCTG
>NW_004797430.1:1054012-1057048 GCF_000002075.1 Aplysia californica | reverse complement strand
AATAAATAAATAAATAAATAAATATATACATATATATACATTACAGAAGACCTCTCAATTCTCAATTCACGTTCACTTTTCCTCAAAATTGCTTTTATGTCTAGAGAAAATCAAACAAGGAATCAAGGGTCACCAGTTTCAATGTTTTGCCAGCGGAGAGTTGTAACCATGCCTTTGTTCTCCATAAACCCTAGTTTCCTTTTCCGATTTTGTCCAGATCTAGATATAATCTAGACCTCTCGTGCAGACATGCCGTAAACATGGGGCTACATCGTGCGGCCGATGTCCATGACTCCTAAGCTGCTGAACAACCCAGTTAGATTAACCTAATATTACTCGGACCACGTCATACTTACAGTGTTTGTGTGTTGATTTAAAACACGCAAGGGTCAATCTCTTTTTTCATCTGATAGATCTGTCTTTTTTCTAGGATGCTCAATCCGACTCAGCTAGAGCTGGGCACAGAATCAATTCGGAATCGATTCCCGTGATTACTGCTATGGAGGAAAGTTCAGATTTTAAAAAAGTAAACCAATGGTTACCGATTACTTAAATAATTTCTTAGTAAAAATGTGTGCCTCACAATCTTCCGAAATCAAGGTTTTCCTAAATTCTGAAGTTGTTCGGAGCCAACAAGGTAACCACCGGAAGAAATCACATTATTAGAAAGTAATTGGGTTCGGAGTCGATTCTTACGATTCCTAGCTTTCAATAATCGGGAACCTAATTGTCCAAGTCTAGTTATGAATAGGTTCTGTTTTACTCCCTCTTCACGACGTCACGAGGTTCTCTAGCTGGTGCTTACTTCCTTCAACTATATGTGAGGCAGCGTGGTGGAATCAGACTCTCGTCAAAATAATCAAAATGAAGAAACTTGGACTTTTCCGCAGGTTTGTGAATTTTTATTAAATTTTTGTTTTTTGTCTCATCACCTTTCATGCTCATTGAAGAACTCATTTCTGTGTGGATTTTTCTGAAAACGTTGATTAAAGGCACAAAAATGTAACGTTTCAGTTACCACGGACTCTTAAGCTAAGGAAATAACTAATCTTTGGCGGCCATTTTCTCTCTAATGTTACCTCTGAAAACAAGTGACCCCCACCTCCTTCTTTTGCAAATATCTCGACTTGTATTCAAGATAAATGGATACTTTTTTCATCCCAATAAAGACAAGTGAACAAGTTTTAAGATGAAACCAATAACTCTACATGCCCAAAAATTGACGAGCACCTGATTCCACCACGTTGCCTCACATATCGATTTCACTGTTGATTAAGTGTACTTTTAGCGGGCTTGAGCTAGGTAGAATCCAAGGTATACGCCAGGCAATAATAATTATAATGAAAATTATGATAACGCCAGAAAACTACTACTACTACTACTACTACTACTACTACTACTACTACTACTACTACTACTATTACTACTACTACTACTACTATTACTACTACTACTACTACTACTAAAGATACAGAAAATTTATATAGCGCCCACTCCCGTTTCATGATGCGCTAAGCTCTTTACAAAACCTTTAACTTATAACAAAGACAGTAAAAAAGAGCCAAGGAGTAGCAGTAGAAAGGTTACAAAAAGAGTCAGGAGCCCAGAGGAGGGGGCAAAGGAGGTGAAGGGGTGGGGACTGATATACAAGACGAACGCAGAGGACAAAACATTGCTAGAGAGCAGAAAATGAGGTGAAAGGATAACATTTTAGAGAAGAAAATTATTCTGTCGCCTCCCGGATTCGAACCCGGGACCTTTGAAGAGAGTCCAACACCTTAACCTCTAGACAAGGAGAGCCCCCCACAAAGTATTATACATTGAAAGAAAATCCAATTTAGTGAAATGACTAGTTGCGTGTACCCTTAACCATTAAATCCCCCCCCCCCTTCCCTTCCCTTCTGATTACCAAACTTTTTTTTTTTTAAATAACAATTACGAACTTTTATGGTTGTATTCACATGAAAGTATAATTTTAACAGCTCTTCAATCCCTTGAAGTTTTTAGTATTCTCTTTGAGGTGATGCGAACGTGAGAAAGATTACGATTAGTGTGTTTAGTGTACTCCCTAGAGATTGTGCTACAGAAAGCAAACATTAAACCTCATGAACATCAACCGATTGTACATACCATATGTGAGGCAGCGTGATGGAATCAGGCTCTCGTCAAAATAATCAAAGTGAAGAAACTTGCATTTTTCTGAAGGTTTGTGAATTTTTATCAAATTTTTGTTTTTTGGCGCAACACCTTTCATGTCCATTAAAGAACTCATTTCTGTGTGGATTTTTCTGATAAACGTTGATTAAAGGCACAAACACTGACTCTTAAGCTAATGAAATAACAAATCTTTGGCCGCTATTTTCTCACTAATTTTACCTCTGAAAACAAGTGACCACCCATCTCTTTCTTTTGCAAATATCTCGACTTGTATTCAAGATAAATGGACATTTTTTCCATCCAAATAAAGACAAGTGTACAGGCTTTAAGATGATACCAATAACTCTACATGGCCAAAAATTGACGAGAGCCTGATTCCACCACGCTGCCTCACATATTAGGTTTGGGTAAAGTAATGATTTTCTCACACTACCAACTCCTTTTTTTCACCCCCATCCCTGCATAAAGAGCAACATGCAAACCCTGAGTAACAGTGCAGCTGCCCAAAGAACAACCATAACATGAATAAACTAAACCTGATGAACTTTGAGAACGCTTCACACAAGAATTTTATTCTCCAGTGGGTGTGTTGCCTTGGTAAATTTGTATGTGTGTGTATGTGTGTGTGTGTGTGTGTGTGTGTGTGTGTGTGTGTGTGTGTGTGTGTGTGTGTGTGTGTGTGTGTGTGAGAGAGTCTGTATGTGTGTGAGTGTGTAAGTGTGCATGTGTGTTGAGAGGTAAAAAAGGGTGTCGTAGTATTATCTGAGGAAAAACGAGAAATAGAGACGTAGAAATATATCTGAGCTCAAGTTTGTAGTGTATGAATGAGAGAGAGAGAGAGAGAGAGAGAGAGAGAGAGAGAGAGAGAGAGAGAGAGAG
>NW_004797430.1:1045759-1053186 GCF_000002075.1 Aplysia californica | reverse complement strand
TGCTTGTTATATGTGTGAAATTTGGTAAATTTCGGTCCAGAAATAAGCGAGATAGCCTCCAGGTGTAGCCCCCCCCCTTAATGTATATTGCATGAGAAGAAAGGAAGTAGTAAGAAAGGTTTTTGAAAAATGGGTATTCCAATGTAAAGCGCATTGAGCTACTTTTTTTGGAAATGCGCTATATAAATGTTATATATTATTATTATTTATTATTATTATTTGTGCAAAGTCGGGGAGACGAAAAGGCTCTCTTTGTCGTCCAATGTCCCATGCCACATCACTACCTTAGAATTGAAAAGTTCCAGCTGACTCTATTTGCCGTTTTGAGTGACTAGGACCATGAGGTCTGAAACCACATGTTTTATCTGCTCGATCCAAAATCTTTAGATTATTCTGAGCTGTTATAAAAAAATCGTCGGATTTCATTTGATAAAGCTTGATATAATATTGTAAAATTCAAAACCATGTTTGATGTCAAATTTATCAAAACTAGGTACTGAAGCGATAGAACCTTGTAATTGTAAGACAGCCACAAAGCCTTACTTTCCTTTCCTTTGTCCATGTGCTGGTACCGGTGAGTGTTGCAGGCGCTCGCCAAAATAATTAAATCAAACATTTCTATGCCCGTTTTATATAATCGTTTTAATGCTCAACACCTTTTATGTCCACCATGAAGGTATTTCTGCTTGGATTAAAGGCACAAAAACATACCTCTTAAGTTTGCAAGGACTCCCAAAAGGTAGAAAAAGTTATCAAATTTTAGCGGCCTCTTTGTCGGTAATTTTTTTATCTGAAACTACGCTATACCCCACCTTCTTCAATGGCAAATACCTCGACTTCTATGAAGATAGAAAGGTATTCTCATCGAGAGATAGACGGATGGGCTAGCTTTAAGATGACTCCACATGCCTAGAAATTCACGAACGCCTGATTCTACCGCGTCCTTATACAATTGTCTGTCAGCTGCGAGACGAGTAGCCAAGAGGAGGGTCAAGTGGTAGGCTCTGAGTGTGTCCTTTACACAGCATCGTCCCAGCGACATTTTGGTCTCCCTCTGTTTCTCCATACACACTGTTTTCTGTTGTAGCCTCGCACCAGCGGTTGGTCTGAGAGCCAAAAGTCAATTCGCGACAATGCTAGTCCTAACGTTACTGAGATTAGTTGTTTTTTCTCTTCTAAATGAGTCATAGACACACATAAGATGAATCAATGTCCTTTTCTATAACGAACAAAAGAGGATGAGGATGACAATGCTAGTAGGGATAATGAAGGAGGTATTAGATCTTGTTGGTGATCGGCTGCTGTATTCATGATGTGCACGAAACAGAGAGAGCGGATGGAGGTCTCCAACAATAGATCTTATTTGTTCTTCTTTGCCTCGTTCATCCCGTTTGTTTTCCATTTTTCATCACAAAATGGCTGTTGTCATGTTTATGTGCTTCTCTTTTTTTTCAAGTTAAGGCAAGAGAACCGTGTAGAGAATTAGCAAGTATATTGTCACCAGTGAGCACAGTTCTTTAAGTTAAGATTATACGTTTAAACATTGTTGTCCAGAAACTGACACTTAAGTTTGGTGTTTCATCGCACACACACAAACACATACACACACACACACACACACACATACACACACACACACACACACACACATACACACACACACACACACATACACACACACACACACACACACACACACACTTCCACATACACATACACATACATACACACACAAATGCAAACACATACATATACGCGTACACACACTTAACTAGTGCTGGGCGGCGAGATTCCTAATTCTTGTAAGCTAGGAATTGTAGAAATCGACTTCAAACCCAATTCATTACTTTCTAATGATGTGATTTCTTCCGATGGTTACTTGGTTGGCTCCAAAAATCTTCAGGATTTAGGATAACCTTGATTTTGGAACACTACGAAGAATCAACTTTGATTTTTCAAAATAAATTCTGTAAAAAGAGAAGCTTTTAACAATTAAGGTAACTGGTAACAGTTGGTTTACGTAAAAAGGAGTCGGAATTTTTCTTCCATAGCATTAATCGTGGGAATCGGTTCCGGATTCGATTCTTCGCCCAGCTCTAAACACCCGCCTACATACGTACTCCCTTAAACATGTATGCACGATATACACATAATGTATTATGTCTACACTCACAGACAGGCGCACAGTCATGTATACATGATATGTGAAGCAGCGTGGTGGAATCAGGCTCTCGTCAATTTTTGGGCATGTAGAGTTAGTGCTATCTTCTTAAAGCTTAATTTTATCTATATATTGATGAAAAAAATATCCATTTATCTTGAATACAAGTGGAGATATTTGAAAATGAAGGAGGTGTGGGTCACCTGTTTTCAGAGAAAAAATTAGTGAGAAAATGGCCGACAAAGATTGGATTTCCTTAGCTTAAGAGTTCGTGGTAACCAAAAAGTTACATTTTTTGTGCCTTTAATCAACTTTTCTCAGAAAAATCCACACAGAAATGAGTTCTTTAATGGGCATGAAAGATGTTGAGCCAAAAAAACAAAACATTGATAAAAGTTCACAAACCTGCTAGGAAAATGCAAGTTTCTTCACTTTGATTATTTTGACGAGAGCCTGATTCCACCGCGCTGCCTCACATATGAAATAACGATAAATATTTTTGTTAACAGTATTATGTGTTGTTTATTAAGCCATACACACGACCAGTATTTTCATAGTATTGAGATGATGATCTGATAGTGTAGACTTTAAATGTTATAACACATATTTTTGTACTAGATGGGTGTCAGTGTCTGTGTGTGTGTGTGTGTGTGTGTGTGTGTGTGTGTGTGTGTGTGTGTGTGTGTGTGTGTGTGAGAGAGAGTGTATGTGTGTGTGTGTGTGTGTGCGTGTGTTGGTGTGTATTTTTATGTGTGAGTGTATGTGTATGTGTGTGTACGTGTTTGTGTGTGTGTCTATGTGTGTGTGTGTCTATGTGTGTGTGTGTGTGTGTGTGTGTGTGTGTGTGTGTGTGTGTGTGTATTTCTCTGTGAGTGCACGTGTACATGTTATGCGTCTCTCTCTCTCTCTCTCTCTCTCTCTCTCTCTCTCTCTCTATCTCGCTCTCTCTCTCTCTTTCTCTCGCTTTCTCTCTGTCTCCATCCCTCTTGGTAAATTTTGGAAAAGGCAATTTCAAAGATCGTTTGGAATGTAGCATCCGTATTAATTTGACGTCTGAAGGTCCATAATAATATCTTAGGACAACTCGTGTTTTTTGTCTCAAACTGGTATTTTCTACTATACCACAGTTTTAAAAAAAAAGAAAAAAAAAAGAAACCAAGTATAATATTATTATAAAATGAGGATCCAAGTTTCACACCATCGGCCGAGCCAGAGCCACGTAGTCTTTCGGAGCATCATTGACAGACCCAGCATACACTATTGAACACACACGCACACTCACAAACACTTAGAAACACACACATACAGACACAAACACACACACACGCACTCACACACTTATACAAACAAATAGAAACACACACGCACACACTCACACACACGCACAGACGCACACACAGACACTCACAGAAACACACACACACAGAAACACTCACTCACACACACACACACACACACACACACACACACACACACACACACAGAGACACATACACATGCGCGATCGCGAAACGCATACAATTCTCTCACTCGGACAGATATACTCACACTGGTAGAGGTTCGTGACCATGCAAACCTCGATGAGTCGTCTGTCTTTGGTACATGTTTCGACTCTCATGATCTCTTGCTATTTTGTCGGACTGACACAAAGAAACAAATAGCATAAATATATAATATATAATAAACATAAATAATAATATGCATCGCAAACACTATATAAATTGATAAATACATAAATAAATATATACATAGGTAAGTAAATAGATACATATGTGAGGCAGCGTGGTGGAATCAGGCTCTCGTCAATTTTTGAGCTTGTAGAGTTATTGGTATCATCTTAAAGCTTGTTCACTTGTCTTTATTTCGATATAAAAAATATCCATTTATCATGAATACAAGTCGAGATATTTGTGAAAGAAGGAGGTGGGGATAACTTGTTTACAGAAGTATAATTAGTGAGAAAATGGTTGCCAAAGATTAGTTGTTTCCTTAGCTTAAGAGTCCATTGTAACTGAAAATTTACATTTTTTGTGCCTTTAATCAGTGTTTTTCAGAAAAATCCACGCAGAAATAAGTTCTTTAATGGGCATGAAAGGTGTTGAGCCAGAAAACAAAAATTTGATAAAAATTCACAAACCTGCGGGAAAAATGCAAGTTTCTTCAATTTGATTATTTTGACGAGAGCCTGATTCCACCAAGCTGCCTCACATATTGATATATATATTAGTTTGAGGAAGCAGACTTCGTTGGTTTTCCTGAATATTTTATGTAGTTCTGAATTCGAAGGGATGACTTTCCCCAATGAGTTGACTTTATTTTTTGGAAGATCGCTAATAGCTCAGAATATTGATAAGGACAAATTTCCTGAGATTCTGTTGCAACCAAATGCCTTGACCTAATGATGTCGAATGGTTTGACTTAGCTGGGTTTTCAAAATTTTAAATTTCTAACGGATTTGAGTGGGTACTTCAGGAGATCATTTTCTCTCTCTCTCTCTCTCTCTCTCTCTCTCTCTCTCTCTCTCTCTCTCTCTCTCTTTCTCTCTCTTTCTCTCTCTTTCTTCTCCCCCTCTCTCTTCTCCCCCCCCCCTCTCTCTCTCTCTCTCTCTCTCTCTCTCTCTCTCTTTCTCTCTCTTTTTGTGGCATCACCTTCGAGTTAAACAAAACCATACAAAAAAAGAAGAAAAAAGGTAAATTCACACTTTAGAATAAAAAGAGTTTTGAACTAGTTGAAAATATTACAGCTTCCGTGGGCTGATATTTTTTGTAGGAAGTGTATTTCATGATTAGTGTTGGGTAACCTTTACTATTTAATCTTGAAAAATGTCGTTATATCCTTGTCACACTGTCGCTCAAGGCTTGTGAGACTCATTACAACGTCCTAATGATCGTCAGTTACCATATAGTCAGAGAGGTTGATCGGATTTTTATTTTTCTCTACACCGATGCCCTGGTTGCCAAATCAGGTATAAAGTTTATCTTTTTCAAATATAAATTGTTTCAAGATTTGACACAGCAATCTCCTAAAAGCAAAAACAACAAACAATCAAACGAAAAGAAAAACACAACATAGTACATTATCATTACTTGATTATTGTTCAAGGAATGCATTAGAAAATAACATTAAACTTGTTCAAGCCTCCTCCTCCCTCCTCCCCCTCCCTCCTCGTCCTCTCTCTTTGTCGTCGTCGTCGTCGTCGTCGTCGTCGTCATCGTCCTCCTCCTCCTCCTCCTCCTCCTCCTCCTCCTCCTCCTCCTCCTCCTCCTCCTCCTCCTCCTCTTCATTCTTCTTCATCTTCTTCTTCTCCTTCTTCTTCTTCTTCTTCTTCTTCTTCTTCTTCTTCTTCTTCTTCTTCTTCTTCTTCTTCTTCTTCTTCTTCTTCTTCTTCTTCTTCTTCTTCTTCTTCTTCTTCTTCTTCTTCTTCTTCTTCTTCTTCTTCTTCTTCTTCTTCTTCTTCTTCTTCTTCTTCTTCACCATCGTCTGTGAACCCGTGTATGTGATGGAGTGGTTTGGCGCCTCGCCGATTACCTTGGTCTTTTCCCCAGGACATTGTATTCTCCTCAGCCAACCCTTCCCTCCTAAATCGTTCTGAATTGATTCGATGGGGCAGTAAAAATATCTACCAGTACAATTAATTCAAATGCCTTGTTGTGTCGTCGCCACTCGGGTGTATCGTATTATTAAGAAGTGTATTCGATGCAAAATGTGATGAGGGCCGCTTTTTCTGATCTCTTCATCTAATTACGATGTCTCTAACAAGCATCTCTGTATTTTGGGTATGGGTACCTGGTCATTGACAGCGAAAGATCTTGACAGTATGTTAGTGTTTTAACACGATTAAATGGCAGTTTTCGCTTTATGCTTCATAGGAAGTTAAGATTGTTTCGGAATGCTATCGGGTCTGCTGGAGTAGAATAGATTGTAAAACGCCTTATGCTTAATGTTGAACTGGGTTTTGCGCTATACAAATTATGATATCTATTGTATTATTATTATTGTTACTATTATTATTATTATTATTATTATTATTATTATTATTATTATTATTATTATTATTATTATTATACTATTTTCTAGTAGAACGACTATTCTGGGCAAGGAGACATCTAGATTCTAAGATGCTAAAATGATGCAGAAACATTACAGGAACCTGACAATGATAATAAATAAATAACATCAAAATTTGAATGGCGCATATTCCCGCTCAGCAGCAAGGCCTAAGAGCTTTACAATCTATATTATTGCCCCAGCAGACCTGACAGCATTCTGAAACAATCTCAACTTCCTGCAAAAGATACAAAGCAAGCTGCCATGTTACAGGCGCTAAAACACTAACAAACTAACGAAACCCTTCGCTGTCTATGGTCCAGAACCCATTCACACGTAAATTAAATGAAGAAAATTGGTGAGAAGTGCCTTTGTTAAGGACACAATGACGTGCTGACGTGAGCCTCGAAGCCACGAATCTATTGTCATGATTAAAGTTGCGTACTTGATTAGTATACTAAATTATGAATTTGTGTTTTTTTATTCTCCGCCCCTAGATGTTATGCACTTCCTTGAATGGAGATTATTTTTCCCCTATTTTGGCCTCCCCCCCCCAAAAAAAAAAAGAACAACAACAACAAAACTTCAACAACAACCCCCCTCCCCCCAAAAAAAAACAACAACCTATATTATACAGTTTGTTTCTGCTGTCGTCGAGATGACAACTCAAAGTGATTAGATCTAGACAATTATTTTGAGACTGAGTCATTACATTACAGCACGAGTAGATTGTGGGCTTTTTAATTTTCTGCTCCACGCGTTCCTGTGTCGTTGAGAACCCTTGCAATTGTGTGAGGTTACCTACTGGAAAAAACATCTTGTCCTCGTATACGTTTGAGTGGAGATGAAAAGCTTGTCCAAACGAGAAAAAAGGCATGAGAAAAGATAAAAAAGAACCCACTGTCATAATGTGAGTTAGTCATTAACGTCTGAGGAGGTGGTGGGCTGTTTTATTTTCTACTCCAGCGAGCTCCGTGTTGGTAAGGAATCTGACGACATGAGTTCTTCTTCTAGACGATAGCCCAGCAGCCGGAAGTGCCTCACGGATCGATGGGAAGGGAGCGTAGAGCAGGCGTCTCTAATCACGGAAAATGGGCGCAAAGAGAGGGCCAGACTCTTGCCTTCATTCTACACTCTGCTCTTCCCAGAGCTTCTTCTATCGCTTTCACCAAACGGGCCTCTGGGCTAGGTCCGATGGAGAGAAGGATGAGGAGGGCAG
>NW_004797430.1:1038482-1043292 GCF_000002075.1 Aplysia californica | reverse complement strand
GTAGGAACAGAAAATGTTTAAGATATCTTTTGAAGTTATCAAGTGTTCTTATTTGTCTTAGTTTCATGGGTAATCTGCTCCACATAAATGGACCAAGGGGCTGCAATGGTAACATGACACCCGTTGCCATCTACGAGAAGTAATGTTATGATATTTAAGCTAGGCGATCTTACTAAGACAGCCTAACATGTAAGCATTCTCCGTTGGGAAGTGAAAGTGTGAAGTTAATTTGATTTTCAACTGGCTATTTTTTTCTTGTAGTCACCATGGTACTATTAGATAATGCTACCCAAATTGCTACCTCAGAATTACAAAGTTGAATCTGAAATTTTTGGCTCTATTGAGTTAAGAAGACTTTGAGGTCAGAAACAATATTATGTTCTATTTGGTCTATCCAAATCGAAAGATTCTTCGGAGTCGTTCTAAAGATATTCAAAGAATTGCTTTTTAAAAAGCTTGACGTAAAGTGAAACTCAAAATCTTTGTAGGTCAATTTCTGTAAACTTGGTACTGAGCAGCTGATAGAACTTTGTAATCCTGAAGTAGCGATATGTTGAAGGCAACCGAAGCACAAAAGAAGCCTATCCAAAAGCTAGACATCGGCTACACCTTTTCACATGTACTGAGCCGAAACTTTCGAATTTTTCTATCGCAGTGTCTTAATTTACATAATGTTAAAGGCTGCATGTGCTCGAAAAATATTTAGTTGAAATTCAAATTCTGAAAGTTGAAAAAAACGAGAAGGAAGAGAAACGCAATGTAAATGCAATTGGTTTTTTTAACTGTTTGTTTAGACTAAACAAGTATTACTGTCTCACCTGAACATGTTTGCTTTTAGGGTCTAGAACAACTGAACAACCTCAGTTTATTACGGAGCTCCTCACTGCATAAGGTCACGTGGGCGCGAAGGACATATTAAACATTTGTTTTGTTTTGTAGGAATCAATTTTGAATTTTGCCTGGCTGATGAACGAAACCTATCCTTGTCTATTTTGGACCACGTACTTACACACGGGATCTCTGAGGTTTTTTTTACCTTTATCCGAGAAGGCTAGGTGTTGGATCTTACCTACCTTAAGATCAGCGGTGTGGCTGAAAGACAGAGCTGTAGTAAGAAAGAGCCAAGGAGTAGCAGTAGAAAAGCTTCAGAAAGAGTCAAGAATCCAGAGGAGGGGGCAAAAAAGGAGTGGGGGCGGGGGCAGAAAGTGGAGACGACAGCTACGACAGAATGTGGCTAGAGAGAAGGAAACGAGGTGAAAAGAGACAATTCTAGAGAAGAAAATGTTCCCTTTCTGTAAGGTTTCGAACCCGGGAATTATTGAATGGGAGGCGAGCACCGTAATTTCTCGACCACGAGAGCCCCCGAACAGCTTGTCGATGAAAGGAAGGATATCTGAATGGACCCAGACAAAAACGTTGACTGCTCTACCCCTGCCGTGAGCTCGGAACCACGGGACCGACAACAGATTGACAGAAAGATAGATCACTGCAGTAGAAATCATCTTTAAACGTTTTAAGCCTCAGAACTATGAGAGTAAAATGTGTAAGTTTTGGCAGGTTCATAGATGTTCATAGGCGAAAAAACCCTTCGAAACAAAACCAAACAAAACAGAAAAAACAGGTTTGAAATTTTTAATGAAGGAAAAAAGAAAAGGCAACAAAAAGCAAACACAGTAGCGCGTTGGATTTGCATTGTGTGTGTGATCAAGCATAGACAATATATTCCGGCTAGCTTGTTACATCTGTATCGTTTATCCTCCGGCGATTCCTTTTTCAAAAGGTTCCCGAATGAAATAAAACATGGATAAGTCGGTGCCAAGCAAAAATAAAGACCTCTTTGTGAATGATGGAACCAACTAATGCAGTAAAGACACGGGTGGACCCTTTTTGGATCATGGGCAACTTCGACTGAGCCATAAACAGCAAATGACTATATATATTATTAGTAATATCATCTTTTAGAACTGGATATACTCTAGGTAACCTTTTTGAATACATCTAAACTGTACTGCTAATACCTCAATAATAAAATGATTAGAATTTTAACATTTTAGCAAATACATGTTCCTATAAGTTTCACTACGAAAACCAGTCTGGGCTCTAATCATTTTTGCAAATGCATTCCTTTTTGCCAACATGTATAGATTTCTATTTTACAACCAACCCCCCCCCCCCCCCCTAAAAAACCCACAAAAAAACAACAACAAGAATAACAACGACAAAACAAAAACAAAAAATATCAGTTTTTATTTTGCCTAATCTTACTGTAAGCGAGCACTTTCCAATTAATCGAATTAAGATATTCAAACTCTGCTACACCCGATAGGACACTGACTCTGAGGGAAAATGTTTTGTTTTGTTTTCGTCATCATCTACTGAACTAAATGCCTCGCGATCTTCAGAATGGGGAATTAACTGAGAATGATGTGTGCCCATCGGCTAACTGAGGTATTAAACATTGGCAATGTAAAAAAAACAGGCCAAAGGTAGTTATTGTAGTGCAGTGTTAGGCATCTTTCAGAATGGTATAAACCACTGCTTATCAACCGTTATATTATAGTCAGCGCCCACTTTTGCCACGTATAAGCGGCTGGCATTGTCGTACCGCCCACCTACATAGTACGTGAGGCATAGTAGTGTAATCAGGCGCTCATCAAAAATAATGAAATGGAGGAAATCGGCTTTTTTCGGCAAGTTTGGAAATATTTTTCTCTTGTTTTTTGTTTTGTTTTGGATCAACACCTTGTAAGTCCAATCAAAAATATTCTAATGTGTGAATTTTATGAAAAAAACCTGTTGATTCACGGCACACCAAAAACGTAAATTTAAAGTTTCCAAGGACTCCTGAGCTATGGAAATCACCATACTTTGGGGCCATTCTCTCCCTAATTGTACGTCTAAAACCTGGTGAACCTCCATCTCATTTATTAATTGCAAATGTGAGGCAGCGTGGTGGAATCAGGCTCTCGTCAAAATAATCAAAGTGAAGAAACTGGTATTTTTCCGCAGATTTGAGAAATTTTATCGATTTTTTTGTTTTTGGCTCAACACCTTTCATGCCTATTAAAGAACTCATTTCCGTGTGGATTTGACTGAAAAACGTGGACAGAAGGCACAAACAATGTAAATTTTCAGTTACCACGGACTCTTATGCTAAAGAAATAACTAACTTTTGGCAGCCTTTTTCTCACTAATTTTACCTCTGAAAACAGGTGACCCCAACCTCCTTCATTTGCAAATATCTCGACTTGTATTCAAGATAAATGGATATTTTTTTCATCTAAAAAAAGACAAGCTTTAAGATTATACGAATAACTCTACATGCCCAAATATTGACGAGAGCCTGATTCCACCACGATACCTCACACATATTTCGAATTCTGTTCAAGATAATGATATTGCTTAAAAAAATCAAAAGCAAGGCAAACGAACAACCTTTTAGATGATACCAATAAATCCACATGCCCAAAAATTGACGAACGCCTGATTCCACAGCTTTGTTACATAGATCTACTTTATTTTATTTTCCGGTGGGGCATTAAATAACACCTGTCACTGCTCAGTCGAACTCCGCCCATCAAATGCACCGCCTAGGTTGGAAATCACCATTTATTTTTTCATCGATCTTCAGATTTCAGTGAGCACTGCATGACTTTGTCTGTTGCCCTACTAAATAGGATCAGAGACCATGCCCTCCCCCCTCCCAACCGCCTTGTTTATTAGCCAGTTTATTAACGGTTTTTGAAAGAATGTATATCGTCTCACGCTGTCATAAGCAATTCACCTATGTCAAAACTTTGAGAATTTTAGACTTTTACACCCTCCCAAATCTCTATCAAAGATGCACCTTTCCACATCATCAAAAATGCAGTTGAATGCAGTGGTAAAGCCTTTCATATTTTCTTTCTTTTCATAATTCCTGATAGGAACAACACAGCAAAAACTAGCTTTTTTTCTCTGGTGTGAGAAGTGCCCAAATGGACGTGATGATTTGATCTTTTGTGTCCGTGTTTTACGCCCTCATTGACACAATTTAGAATGTAAGTGACTAATAATTAAAACGAATCAATTCAAGCAATAAATAAAACTAACTAACAAACAAACTAACTAACTAACTAACTAACTAACTAACTAACGAATTAACAAACCAACTGACTAACTGAGTAGCTAACTAATTAACTAACTAACTTATTTACTTACTTACTTACTTACTTACTTACTTACTTACTTACTTACTCACACGTGAATAAAGTGCTCGTAATAGTAGAATAAAACAAAACAAACAAAGCATACCAAAACAAAACAAAATGAAGCAACATTGAGTGAGAAAGAAAAATTATAAAATAACAAACGAAAAGTAAGGATTAACCTCATATTATCTTCCAATAATTCGACGTTTAAAAATAACAAGATGATTTAAACTTCCCATTCATTGCCTTAGTTGGAGCGAATACTGATCTGTGATCAGGAAGTTAATCCGGATGATTCCTTTCTATTAGCGTCGGTGTCTGTCTCTTCTCCCCTGAGCAAGCTTAGACACCCAGATCAGCGTGAGTTCATTGTACCTTCCGCCTGATTTACGAATGTGACCTCAGCTTGGCTGAGGAGCGGAATCACGATTCAGTTGGCAACCAGGAGAAATTATGGGATGTTCGTTTTTACTGTCATGTATCTGAGCATCCGTCTGCCTGCTTTTGTTGTTTGTTTTTGTTTTTTGTTTTTTTAAGGCAGGTGGTTGGAGGCGACCGGCTTTACTTATGCATCTCCAACCTCTTTGTTTCTGTCCTACCTGTTTTTGGGGGTTGTTTTG
>NW_004797430.1:1034802-1036641 GCF_000002075.1 Aplysia californica | reverse complement strand
TCCTCCATCGTTAGAAATGAGCAGGGATCCTAGGTACGTCGCATAGCCAGCACACATCCTCACATCCTCACATATCAGCACACATCCTCACATCCTCACATATCAGCACACATCCTCACATCCTCACATATCAGCACACATCCTCACATCCTCACATATCAGCACACATCCTCACATCCTCACATATCAGCACACATCCTCATACACGTTTCTTCCTTTCTTTTTTTTACCCTATTCCCCTTTCCCCCTCAAGCTGTGTCTCCCTTCTCTCTCTCTCTCTCTCTCTCTCTCTCTCTCTCTCTCTCTCTCTCTCCCTCTCCCTCTCCCTCTCCCTCTCCCTCTCCCTCTCCCTCTCTTTTGTCTTTCTCTCTGTGAAAGTTTCCTCTTTGCTCACCCCTAATCTCTCTTCATTTTTCACTCACTTTTTAATATTAAAATTTCATGTAATTTAATTGCCTGAATTTGTCACACACGTGCTATCAGTGTAAAAAGGGATATCCTTTCATCCTTTTGCCATGTCTTGAAGGAGCTCTTCAGGTACACGGTAAAAAAAATAAGCAAATTGTTTGTTGCTGGTTCTTTGATAAAAAAAGGCGTAATTGGGAGAATGTTATCTTCTCTTTTCAATTGATTTTTCGCGCAAATCAAATATTCAAAATTCATTCACAGAAAGAAGAAAGGACACGATAATTGTCTAACAGCAGTAGTAGTAGTAGTAGTAGTAGTAGTAGTAGTAGTAGTAGTAGTAGTAGTAGTAGTAGTAGTAGTAGTAGTAGTAGTAGTAGTAGTAGTAGTAGTTTTAGTAATAGTAGTAGTAGTAGTAGTAGTAGTAGTAGTAGTAGTAGTAGTAGTAGTAGTAGTCAAAGGCGAAGCGTCTATTTAATCAAATAATCACTGCTTCCCTTCTTAATTTTGAAAAATTACCCATAGACGTAAACCTCTTCAAGTAAATGTAAAAAGACGTTCATAATCACCAATGAACAATAGACTATGCCTAACCTTCAAAACCGTTTCATTGCCACAGAAACAGCCTGTTCGCCCCGATCGGGCCACTCCATAAGCAGTCACAAGCTTTGATTAAGTAAGCTTAAAGTGAGGCTGGAAGAGTCTACCAATAGAGTTGAAGGGAACATATTATGTATAGCAGTCAAAACAGTTTCATTGCCGCATATACCCTGTTCACCCCTTTCGAGCCACAGTTATAAGCAGCCGTACTCCCTGATTATGTAAGCTAACTACTACACTGGTCGAGTCTACCTCACAGATGTGAGAGGAACTAACTCCTAATAATAAATCTTGACTGCCTCGAGTGCTTGTTTTTTTTCCTCGACTTTTTAACGTCTTATAAGCAGATCGTGACTTCGATTATGACACCGGCTCCTGGCCGCGAAAAGAGAGACAAAAAACAGCCAAATGTGAAATAAAAAATTAATAATTGGCAATCTCTACCAAAGTGTTTCGGCTGTCTGGTAATAACATACCATTGTAGTACTGACATCTCTGCTTCTTTCCTTGGTGTTCGGGTGTTCAAATCTTAAGTTAAATTTAAGGTTAGTTAGAATAAATATTTAATGAAATACTTTCCCGAGTAGAAGTAGTAGTAGTAGTAGTGATAATAATAATAATTATGATAATAATAATAAAAATAATAATAATAATAAATAATCATATAATGGTAATGATAATAATAATGGGAAAGAAAATAATAATGATAATAATAATAATAATAATAATAATAATAATAATAATAATAATAATAATAATAATATTAATAATAATAATAATAGTAATAATAATAATAATAATAAGAAGAAGAAGAAGAAGAAGAAGAAGAAGAAG
>NW_004797430.1:1030651-1034581 GCF_000002075.1 Aplysia californica | reverse complement strand
AAGAAGAAGAAGAAGAAGAAGAAGAAGAAGAAGAAGAAGAAGAAGAAGAAGAAGAAGAAGAAGAAGAAGAAGAAGAAGAAGAAGAAGAAATGAGGATTGTCGTCTTGTACCCTATTAGATCTGCTACTAGCATGTTTTCCTTCACAGGTACACTGACAGCTGTGTCGTTATTTACTGATGTATTCATCTTTAAGCTTTGGCTGTGCAGTCCCCTAGTCTAGTGTTAATAATGAACCAACAAAGGTGCAGTGGGATTCTGTATTCCAAAACAAAGACGTAGATAAGGGACGAAAGAAAATTCGCAGAACGACACTCGAACTCAAGTGGCACCAAGTTGTTAATGTCAACTTCTTCTCTTGTCTGTCAAAAGAAAATAAAAGTATAGCTTTTTGCAAGGATCAACCAGTTTGCAAGTAAGCCTGTAATATCCGTTTGACGTTTCCACTTACAAGCATTACTAAATGTAATTTAAAGATAACATAACAGACTCTACTGTGCGTCTCCAGGTCACTTTGGGTCTGCCCCTTTTGCGACGCCCTTCAGGTGTCCAGTACTGCACAGGTTTGCACTTGTACATTGCAAATAAGTGAGGCCGCGATCTATCTTGATAGTTTCTCAACAGCAATATAAACCTTCTTTGTATCTATAGTAAGAAACAACTGCATTTATAATAATATAGCGCACATCCGTTCTCTATTGCATGCGATGTATGCATTAAAGTCATTATGGTAATGCTATTGAAATGAGCATAATGAACATTAATATAACATTTGAAAACGTGTCTGGTGTCTGGATATTCCTTTTTTCAGATAGATCAAAGTACATGACAAGTATTTTGGAATCTTAATAACCATAATTACCGCTTCTGAACTGAAAAGAACGGTAAAAATGATTAAAATACTACATATGCGAGGCAGCGTGGTGGAATCGGGTTCTCGTCAAAATAATCAAAGTGAGGAAACTTGCAGTTTCCCATAGGTTTGTGAATTTTTATCAAATTTGTGTTTTTTGTCTCTACACCTTTCTTGACCAGTAAAAGAATTCATTTCTGTGTGCATTTTTATGAAAAATGTTGATTAAAGGCACCAAAAATGTAAATTTTCAGTTACCACGGACTCTTAAGCTAAGGCAATAACTAATCTTCGGCGGCCGTTTTCTCTATAATTTTAGCTCTGAAAACAGGTGACCCCCACCTCCTTTTTTCGTAAATATCTCGACTTGTATTCAAGATAATTGGATATTCTTTTCATCCAAATAAAGGCAAGTGAACAAGCTTTAAGATGATACCAATAACTCTACATGACGAGATACTGATTCCACCACGCTGCCTCACATCTATCTTAGCCTCGAAAGAGGGACAAAATAACGTGTCTCAGTTCGGGAGACTTCACGAGAGACTTCACGAGAGACTTCACACTAAAGTTAATGCCAGATGCGAGCTAAACAAACAAGACTTTCCTTCACGCAGGCTAATTCTATTTGGCTACATCTTTTACATCAGCGAGGGACCAATCCGATATGTATGAGAAAGACACGATTTCTTCTTGACGCTGTCCATCGATACAGAGTCAGATGTTGACTTATGCATTATGCATAACCCAATTTTGTCTGGGTCGTAGACAGAAGAAGTAGACTGCCTTATAAGCCCTGCTTCTCTCCTTTCAGAGTTTACTTTCTAGTCGTACACAATGGGTTGAATTTTTCTAAAAAGGTGTGACGGTGACTTACCCTTTATTGAAAGTGTGATAAGATTATTCTTTGTGATGGGATAAAAAAAAAACAAATTTGTAGTTCAAAGCTTAAATTTGAATAATTCAGTAAATATCAACTGTGCTCCCGGTGTACCTGTGACGGAAAACATGCTAGTAGCAGATCTAATTCAATAGGGTACAAGACGACAATCTTCATTGAAAAGTCCCTATTGTTCGGCCTCTGGATTCCAACGACAATCGGCAGACTATTCTCAAACATCATCAACATTCTCGTATTTAGCAAAATCGGGTTGAAAGACAGCGTCAATGTGTGGTTTCTCGCTCTGTCCATTTCTGATTTGATCTATCTGTCGTTTACTGCAATCCTTCATCTCAATAGTGCGCTGAACTCCTTTGGGCAGTTGATAGATGGGCTGCACAAACCTTACACCATTTCCTTCCTCGTTTGGTACGCCATCTTGTTCTACGATCTGTCCATCCTAATCACAAGCTATATAGCAGTCGCCAGGTGTTGCTGTGTTACCATAGCCCTCAAGTTCCAAAGTTTCTTCACTCTGCCCAGAACGTACGTGGTCTCTGTGCTCTGTGCATCGTGTGTGCCGCCCTACACCTGCCCATGATAGTTACACAAGATCTGCGGTGGAAGGTGGACAGGAGTACCAATTTTTCAAAGTTAACCTTAGTGAGGTCCGCTGCATACTCAGAGGTAAAGTTCTTCCACGACATAGTAAACAGAAATGTTTTTCCCTACACATGTTTAGTCATCAATATCGCCTCTCTGGTAAAACTTACTTTCACACTCAAGTCTTCGTCTCGGTTTCGCAACAAGATGTCGTGCCTTACAACGAGTGACGACAGTGGGAACTCGAAGCTCAGCGCAAATGATCTAAGAGTAATAATAATAATAATAATATAATATAATAATATATAACATTTATATAGTGCATTTTCAAAAAAAGTAGCTCAATGCGCTTTACATTGGAATACCCATTTTTCAAAAACCTTTCTTACTACTTCCTTTCTTCTCATGCAATACATTAATACACACACACACACACACACACACACACACACACACACACACACACACACATACACACATACACACACACACACACACATACACACAGACTATTTTCATCCAGACATAGGAACAGAACAACTATAATGAAAGATAACGTTAAAAGCTTATGAAGGAGTAGTCAAAGCGGCGTCTCTTGTGGTGACGATGTTTGTGATTTGCACCATTCCCACTGCCACAAAGGCTTGGGTCCGCCGTGTGTTCCGGGAGTTCGACCCACAGGGTAGTGCTGGGCGGCTTGGTTCCCGATTATTGAAAGCTAGGAATCGTAGGAATCGTAGGAATCGACTCCGAACCCAATAACTTACTTTCTTATGATGTGATTTCTTCTGTTGGTTACCTGGTTGACTCCGAACATCTTCAGGATTTAGGATAACCTTGATTTCGGAACTCTACGAAGCATCAACTTTTATTTGTCAAAAATACATTCTTTAAAAAAAAAAGAAGAAGATTTTAATGATTAAAGTAACTGGTAACCGTTGGTTTACGTAACAAGGAGTTGGAACTTTTCTTCCCTAGCATTAATGCATTAATCATGGGGATCGGTTCCGGAATCAATTCTTCGCCCAGCTCTACCACAGGGCCAGTATTTGAATGTGTTCAACATTGCCACCAGTGTGGTGATTGTCTTCGCCTACCTAAGCGCCTCGGTCAACGTGCTGGTCTACTACCACTTCAATACCAAGTTCAGACAAACAGTGCTCGCAATGTTGAGGAGAACAACAACAGTTGCTTGAACAACTTTGAATACAGAAATATACAAGAAATAATAAAGACCTCTACTCTTTCGTTATCAAGTTGAATTTTTGTTTACCCCGCTACTGTTTCTGAGGCATGTATAAGTAAACATGTGCTTGTTGCGTCCTCTTGGATATACGTGCAGTCATAATTGTGAAAGGCACAGAGCTTGCTGTAGAACTCTATGAGCATTTAATGATGCTATTATTTGAGTGTTTCACTTGTTGCTTGAGAGCCAAGAATGTTTCTGAGTCATCAAATCATATTATTATGCGAATAAAATTTGTTGTTGGACGGGAATAAAATAATAGTAATAATAATGATAATAATAATAATGATGATAATAATAATATAATAGTAATAACAATGACAACAATAATAATAGTAATAATAATAATA
>NW_004797430.1:1027823-1030551 GCF_000002075.1 Aplysia californica | reverse complement strand
AATAGTAATAACAATGACAACAATAATAATAGTAATAATAATAATAATAATAATAATAATAATAATATAATAATAATAAAAGTAGTAGTTGTAGTAAAACCGAAATCATTGCTTAGGTAAGAGAGACAATAGCTTTGAAAATGGTTGTTTTACAACAACGTACGAAAAAAAAAATTACGAAAGCGGCTTTAGGTAAAGAAAAACAAAACTAACAAAATTTTGTTGAAAATTATATTAGGAAATGTTGCTATTCTCTGTAAGACGTAAAAGAAGGTATAGAAAGAAAGAATGTTTGAAAATACTCTAAGCAAATCCAAAGTATCATGCAAATGTATGCAAGTTGATAAGTCAGTACGTTAGAGTTGATAGGCTGAATAATAATTATACAATCTGAAACCTTTATCACGAGCAAACGGGTCTTCAATGATATAGAACTGGCCCCTGGCCCAGGCATTTTTCACCCAGACCGGCCCACAAATTATTCAAGATTCAGGACTGATATATTTATTGCCTTTGCTGCTCGTCAGAGGACAGGGCAGAGTGACTGAGACTCAGAGAGATGAGGACACAAATGGTCGGACCGAGAGGAGGCTCAAACTCCTGAGCCCGCAATCTCACAATTACGGGTCCGGTAGCCTAACCACTAGGTATTTTTTGAGTGGTTAACTGGCTGGTAGCTTGCTCCGCATTTTTCCTGGAGAGCCAAGAATGTTTCTGAGTCATAGAATCAGATTATGAAGAGCATAAACTTTGCTGTTGGACGGGAATATGCATTTTCATAGGGCAGAAATGTAACAAATTCTTCTTATCGTCGGCAAGTGGTTCAAATTCACTAAGTCTAGACAGTAAAATGCTCCAGGAGAGAGAGAGAGAGAGAGAGAGAGAGAGAGAGAGAGAGAGAGAGAGAGAGGAGAGAGAGAGAGAGAGAGAGAGAGAGAGAGAGAGAGAGAGGAGAGAGAGAGAGAGAGAGAGAGAGAGAGAGAGAGAGAGAGAGAGAGAGAGAGAGAGAGAGAGAGAGAGAGAGAGAGAGAACTGTTTCAATGTTTTAACAAACATGCCTGCATTACGATTTTTCTTGCTTTATTTATCATTTAGAATTACAAATTCGACTTAAAATTTATTGAAGACATGCATCCAATATCACAGAACAAGAAACGGAAAACCCCAACAAAGTAGGGCATTCTGGGATGTAGTGTAGTCTTAGGCTCTCGGACTCGCAACCGTAAGGTCGTGGGTTCGAATCCCGTCAGGGGCCCGACGTTGTGTCCTTGGGAAAGGCACTTTACACGAATTTTCCTCACTTCACCCAGGTGGGAATGAGTACCCGGCTATAGACAGCGAAAGATTTTGTCAGTTTGTTAGTGTTTGAGCGCTTAATCAGCTGCTTGCACTGTATGCTTCCCGGGAAGCTGATAATGTTTCGGAGTGTTCTATGGTCTGCTGGGGTAATAAAGTAATAATATAGTGTAAAGCGCATAGAGCCTGCTGTTAAGCGGGGATATACGCTATACAAATTCTATATTATTATTATTTATTATTATTATTAGATCTGAACAGCTGGTTTATAATATAGCATTTCTCATAAATATGTGACACTTGATTTGTAGATAAATAAAACATATCAATGTAGCAAACTCTAGATGATTTACTTTCCGTTTCTGGCGTGTTCGCTTCAGCGTTATTTATTCCAAGCGCGCGTTTCCAGCACAAAAGATTGTTGGTTGATTGATAATGAAAAATTTGATCTATTCAAGGAGTTCTGTATGGTTTACGTATATTCTGTTCTTGGCTTCATTTTAGAAATTGCCGAAATTCTTCTGCATTTTATTTGTTGGATACTGTTGCTAGAAAGTTATTCGAATAAAAATATATTCTATCATTATCCCCCCCCCCCCCCCGCGTCCTTTTTGTGCCCCAAACAGTGAATAGCAAAATGAATTATGAAAACTGTGTATTTGCAAGTTAATCATGCTGTTCCGTCTTTTAAATACATTTATATCTAATCATTTCAAAAGATTGTGCAGTCACACGTATTATTATTATTATTATTATTATTATTATTATTATTATTATTATTATTATTATTATTAATATTATTATTATTATTATTATTATTATTATTATTATTATTATTATTATAATGATGTGAGTGCTTTACGATACAACAGTAACACAATGATCAAGGCATTGTGTTCTGACCAAATGAAAATCTCTCTAAATACTTATGTAATTAATAACAGAAATGATTTTAGCTGACATTTTAATTCATTTATCGTTTTGCCACCGTGAACGACAACAAAGTGGACATCGTTCAATGACGTCTAACAAGATGGCTGTTACTATAAATATCGGCCAATGACGTACATCTCTCGTTCTCAAGTTATCCGCATGTGTATGTTTATATGGGTGTGCTCGTCCACACGTGTGTGAGCACGTGTGTGTGTGTGTGTGTGTGTGTGTGTGTGTGTGTGTGTGTGTGTGTGTGTGTGTGTGTGTGTGTGAGTGAGAGAGAGAGAGAGAGAGAGAAGAGAGAAAGAAAGACAAAGAAAGAGGGAGACAGATAGATAGAGAGATAGGTAGATAGATAGAGAGAGAGACAGACAGACCGGTAGACAGACAGACAGACAGACAGACAGACAGACAGACAGACAGACAGACAGACAGACAGATAGATTGATAGATAGAGACACGCCCACACACCCATCCACCTTCACCCCCCCCCCCCCCC
>NW_004797430.1:1020256-1023116 GCF_000002075.1 Aplysia californica | reverse complement strand
AACCACACACACACACACACACACACACACACACACACACACATACACAAGAAACAGGGAGAAAAAGATACAGGTAGAGAGGGAGAGGCAGACAGAGAGGGAAGAGGGAGATAGAAACAAAGACAGAGGGAGAAAGAGAAAAAGAGACAGACAGACAGACAAACAAACAATGCCTGTGATCAGGGTATGCTTCTCAAAGGACCCTGGCTGTAATATAATTGTTGTTGTAGTTGATTCGTTTTTGTCCTCGTTTTTATTTTCGTGTGTTAGCCGTGAGACCTCATGCAAAGCAAGAAGACAACAGGTAAGTTTAAATGACTTTTAAAAAGTGTAACATAGTTTTGGTTTTCTTTAAATAGTGGGGCTGACTCCAGCGGAATTGTTTCAGGGAATCGGGAAGGCAATTCATATGCTTTTCAACAATCAACTGCTGGCCTTAATTGTGTTTTTTAAATAGCTAGGACCATTTTGGTTCTGTAAACGTATTGTTCAGTTTAGTATGATAGCAAATGTGAGGCAACGTGGTGGAATCAGGCTCTCGTCAAAATAATCTAAATGAAGAAACTTGTATTTTTTCGCAAGTTTGTGAATTTTTATCAAATTTTTGTTTTTTGGCTCAACACCTATCATGCCCTTCACAGAACTCATTTCTTTGTGGATTTTTCTGAAAAACGTTGATTAAAGGCACAAGGAATGTAAATGTTCAGTTACCAAGGATTCTTAAGCTAAAGAAATAACTAATCTTTGGCGGGCTTTTTCTCACTAATTTTATCTCTGAAAACAGCTGACCCCCATCTCCTTTTTTTGCAAATATCTCGACTTGTATTCAATACAAATGGATATTTTTTTCATCGAAATAAAGATAAGTGAACAAGCTTTAAGATGATACCAATGCCTCTACATGCCCAAAAATTGACGAGAGCCTGATTCCATCACGCTGCCTCACACATTCACCACAAAAAGTGTACATCTCAGAATTGCGGTTTTCTTAGAATATTCCCCGACGGCATAATTGGAAAGCGGTTGCATGGGCGACAAAACTAGCTAAATTATGCCTGCGATTTTTTTGGCGAATGTCAAATCAAAAACGTGTCTCCCTTAGAAAAATATTGTCCATTAGACAGGTCAATTTTGTAATGACGTCGTATTCATATGCAGTGTTTCTAGAATGTATCTATTCGGGAAATGCAATCTGTCTTTTTTATTTCATATTATATCAGCGAATGCCTCTTTGTGGTAACGGTTACTTCAAAATTTTATAAAAAGTATGATCGATCACGGTTTTGGTACATTTAAGCTGCAATGTACATTAAATGTGTTGAATCGTTATGTCTCCTCTTACGAGTGTGTTAAAACATGTCAACCAAAACTGTAAGTATATTTTAGTTACGAAGGCAAAGCTCTTTTTTTCAAGCCAGTCTCCACATTTTTCATGAAATTCGTAGCTCGCTAGCGGTTTGATTTTAGAACTGTTTTATTACTCACCCGCCTAAGACTTCCTGCTGGTACAAAATTTAGGAGGGTGTTTTGAGAGAAAGGACGGCTCGATGTAATTTAAACATGTATAACAGAACACTTTGATAGAAACGTCCTCATTGTCTTTGTGGGTATATAAACGAATGGGGAAGCCACGGAGTAGAGGTGGGCAAAATCCGGATAATCTACAAGGATAACAGGATAACTCTCAATGAAACATCATCCGAATTCAGACTTGACTCTCTTTCTGACCCGTTTGCCGAAGTGGGTGCACCCATTTGTTGAAGTAGTGTTTACCCATTTGTTGAAGGGGTTCTAACCCATTTGTTGAAGTAGTGCTTACCCGTTTGTTGAAGTGGTTCTAACCCATTTGCCGAAGCGGTTCATATCTTATTATTTGCCGAAGAGGCGCACTAACATAGTATCCGGATTTTGTTAAAGCGACTCACAGCCCAGCCCTACCACGGAGAGGAAACACTAAATCAAATGATTGCAGAATGTCCATAGAAGGAGGACAAATGCCAGAGACGCCAGAACCAATGATAAAAAGCCTTCCCCCTCCTTGCACCCCCCAGCCCCATGGTATCCAGCCCCATTCAAACTCTTATGGGACAGGAAAGTTTATAGTTTTTATAAAGTTAAGTCAAGGACAAATTACTATTTATTTTACTTTACATGAGCTGAACATGTGTCTCCAATTGTCAACTCTGTTCTCATTAAAAAAATATCAACAGAAAAAGAATCCATGATTAAGTCAAAGAGCTGCAGACGGTTTTACTGATAATACTTTCTACGAAGGTATGTAAAAGTCTAAATGGCTAGAACCGTAATCTGGTGTAGCACATTGCACTTTGCACCTTTTGTTTCTATCCCCGTTCTGTGGACACATTAATGGGAACGTGAAAAAAAGATAAAAGGGAATCGTGGATTTCGTCTGGAAATCCGCGTCTTGCCATCGAGCAGATTTCCACTAACCCAACAAAAGCGAAAGCTCGAAAGTTATAGCTTCATATTATGATTGAGACACAGACCATGAACTTTCGTTTTATTCCATACTTCATCGCATTTTATGAAGCTGGGTGATATATATTATGAACATTGTTTGAGGACTAGCTGCAGCAGACTTTGGTTTCGTTGCGGGTAATAACTCTAATGAGAACACGTTACCTGACCCTTTTACCAATCAGTACATCCCGCAGCATTGTATTGATCTAGCTCATTTTGTATGAAACGCAATGTCTACTTGGCTTTTTCAAATCAGTAAAACAAAATAATGGTCGTCTAGTAAGAGGTGAAGAGACGACGAATCTATTTATCAATCTACCTATTTATCTATCTATCTATCTATCTATCTATCTATCTATCTATCTATCTATCTATCTAT
>NW_004797430.1:1013415-1018367 GCF_000002075.1 Aplysia californica | reverse complement strand
CATATTATTTACATATTATTGATATTATTTTTATTATTATTACTAATATTAACTTACACAGTCTCTTGACTAATGTCTCACTCAATGGGTGCTGAAAAACAAAATCATGCATTGGCACATAAAAAAGCAAAGTCAGGCAATATCTCTGTGAAATGAAGGCATTGAGTACTCACGAGTTGAAATGGGCAGAGAAAAACAGGTAGTTTCATTTACATTGTGCTGTATATAGAAATCTTATTTCTTTATTCCTAGTAGATGCCAGAATGTGGGGGAAATCACTCGCTTGTCAATTTTAGAGCATAATAATAGAGTTATCAGTATCATCTAAAAGCTCGTTTATTTGTCTTGCACTTCATCATCATTGCCTTTCTCACTCTGCACCAGGGTATAGGCCACGGACAAACACCCTCCACTTCTCTGACTGGGATCTGTCTTGTTTTCTTAACACTTCCACATTGGTGACCCTGTCTGTCCATCTGATCCTCAGTAACTTTCTTAGACACCTTGTCTTGCACTTGGCGAAGAAAAATACCCATTTGCCTCGGAATATTTACAATTGAAGGAGAAGGAATTGTCGTCTGATGTCAGAGATAAAATTAGCCAGAAATTGGCTGTCAAAGTTTGGTGACCTCTGAAGTTTGAGTGTCCATGGAGACTGAAAAGTTACGTTTTTGGGGGCCTTTGATCAACGTTTTCAGTAAAAATCCACACACAAACGTGTTTTAAATGTACATGAAAGGCTTTGTACCAAAAAATTAATTTTGAAAAATAAATTGTCAAAGCCCAGAAAAATGCCGGTTTCTTTGATTTGATAATTTTGATGAGTGCCTGATTTCACCACGCTGCCTCACTGTCTTGGTTAAATGGGTGTTTTGTGTCGTCTTTGCTGCTTTCACAATGCTGAAGCTCAGTCAAAGAGATGAGTGAACTATTGATAGCGCTTGTAATTTTGGATTATTCTTTCCATACGTTATATCTGTTGCTTAGAGAAATTACAGCCATAACATGACATTTTGAACCTAATTAAGTTTTCAAACGCTGGTGTGCAGAAAATGTCCATTATATTCTTTTATTTTTTTTCGAAATGTTTTGATTTCCGAAAAAAATACCGGCTATTGATAACCTATTTTTAAAAACAGTACTATCAACATGTTATACTTAATTTGCTGGTGCGTGTTACGAATGCTCCTGCCAATGATTCCACTTTTAGGCAATTTCCCCGATGACGTAATTGTGTAAATCAATGCTTTTCCTGTTCGCGAAAAGCTCAACAGGATAACAAAAATGCACGTGAAACGCCACAAACCGAGGGTTGCGTGAGTGTGAGGGAAAACGAAACCTGTCTCCTGGGACCTCTGGCCGTGGGAAAATTGGATGTGCACATGTTTTTCTGCACGCTCTGAATGCAGGACGTTGTTAAGCCAATTACTTCTTATCCAGGTTAACTAGTCTTTGTTTTAGAATAATTGTGTTGTAATGTATGTAGATACACACTTTTGATCAGCCGAAAGCGCACAGATTTGATATTTTTTTCAAATGAAGATGTTTTTCGCCACCACTTAGATAATTTACCAGTCGGGCTTCGATCTTGCATGTGAGGGCCAATCTGGGCGGAAGGGGTTACGACGACCCAGTAGAAAGACAGAGATCCTCGATCAAAGTCCTCCCCACTTGGGAATCGAACTCAGGTTTTCTGCGTACAACATGGGAGGGCATGGCGCCTGTAATGATATAGCACATTCACTAAACATGATTGATTCTGGGAATGTCAAGCAGTTATAAAAGGCTTCTATGTATTTTGTTTTGCAGCAGATTAAACTCCGTCAATTCAAATTCTGACGTCTGATTATGTTAAATAGACTCATCCCGGTTTAATGGTCTGGAAATGGAATCATTCACCCCAAATACTTTTTACTCCATTCAACTTCAATAAAGGCTTATTTACGAACTGTTCACACGCATTATTAGCTAGGTCTTGCTTTGAGGAACACAAAACAAAGGAGCTGATTGTGATTCATTCTCCTGGATGACGTAGCTCATTTGAATAAAATGTATCGAAGCGTGGCGGAATCAGGGGCTTGTAAATTTTGGGGCATATGGTGTTATTGCTATGAAAATAAAGCTTGTTTTTTTTTTCTTGAACTTGGTGGACAAAATTACATGTGATCTACCTTGCGTAGAAGTCAGTGTGGTTTAAGAAGGCGGGGTGACCTGATGTGACAGGTGAATTTACTGCAAAAATGTCTGCCGAAGTTAAGTGACCCCTAAAGATGAATTCTCGTACTAGCCTCACAAAATAACATATTCTGGCTTCAAACGACATGTTGTAGTAAAATTCACCATAACATGTTTTATTTAATTGATTGAGAAAATGTCTGTGAACAAATTAGTTCAATAAAAATAGTCCAACAGTCAGAAAAATACTGATTTATCCGCCCACTTAAGTTTGACGAGCGCCTGATTCCACCGCGATGGCCCTCAAATAGCTTTTCCACATGTGAATTGGTATATTAAGGT
The DNA here is from genome assembly GCF_000002075.1 of Aplysia californica. NCBI lineage: Eukaryota > Metazoa > Mollusca > Gastropoda > Aplysiida > Aplysiidae > Aplysia > Aplysia californica. The sequence continues at coordinate 1,015,850 of NW_004797430.1, read as the reverse complement.
CCTTGCCACCTTCTTAATGAAGACAAAGCCCAGTAATATGCGAAGAGAGTTTTAAGTGGAAACAATTGGTGGGTTGGTTTAAAAGCTTGTATCCGCTCTTAGTAAAAGCTTTTCCGAAACAAAACCCGCCTAAGGTGGACGGTCCATCTATCTCAGTATGATAATTCCCTGGAGAACAATCTCTGCTGTGTTGAAACTTAACAGGTAGTTTGCATACTGCATTCACGAAAGTGTTGAACTGGAACCCACAGGGCAAAATAACAAGGGAAAAACATGTAGAACCTGGAGAGGAATCACAGAAATTGATGTACAAAAAGTTGGAAGACTTGGAATAGCAGCGAGAGGAGAGGGAAAGGTGGAAAGTGTTTGTTTGTGACCAATACCCTGACCCAGGGTGAGGACAGCAATGGTGATGATGATGACCATGATGATGAGGATGATGATGATGATGATGATGATGATGATGATGATGATGATGATGATGATGATCATGATGATGACGATGATTATGATGATGATGATGATGATTTTTTGTACATGTTCCTGCAGAAGACCCTTTACAGGGCGAAACGTTGAACTTATATTAAATTTGAAAAATCTACTAAGTCTCAAACCCTTTTTTTATTCCCTGCTACCTACAATGGTAATGATGATGACGATGATGATTGAGGACTCCACTTCGATTCCTGTGTTGGTAGAGTTTTCATTGACTGTCTTGGTCTTTCTGCTTTGATGTTGTATCGCTCCCATCCCTGGTACTGGGTCGAAGCTGGCCTCCTAATAAATTAAATGATCTAAATTTTTTCCATGGGGCCATAAACATGTCAACACAAATATTTTTAAATAAAGGAATGGAGGTAGTCCATTCAAGGAATTACTCCCACCCTATAGTTTTCACCAACTGTAAAAACGCGGGCAGAAGAGACAAGGTCAAGGGTATAGAACACAACCTCACAGAGGCCCTCAACAAAAACACCGAGCACCCACCGCCCCTCAAACCTGCTCTATCAATATTTTTACACAGAAAAAAGGGAATAGTTAAGTCAAAAAGCCCCCCAAAAAGGAAGAAATCTGTTTTTCAAAACTATAACGTAAAGCAAAACAACCTCGAGAACACTGTCGTCATGTTAAAAAAACAAAACATAATACATGCAATTTTTACAATTTTTGAGGCAGCGTGGTGGAATCAGGCTCTCGTCAAAATTATCAAAGTGAAGAAAGTTGCATTTTTCCACAGGTTAGTGAATTTTTATCAAATTTTTGTTTTTTTTTCGCTCAACACCTTTCATGCCCATTAAATAACTCATTTCTGTGTGGATTTTACTGAAACACGTTGATTAAAAGCACAAAAAATGTAAATTTTCTGTTACCACCGACTCTCAAGCTAAGGAAATAATTAATCTTTGGGGGCCATTTTGTCACTAATTTTACGTCTGAAAACAGGTGACCCCCACCTCCTTCTTTTGCAAATATCTCGACTTGTCTTCAAGGTAAATGGACATTTTTTTCATCAAAAAAAGACAAGAGAACACGCTTTAAGATAATACCAATAACTCAACATGCCCAAAAATTGACGAGAGCCTGATTCCACCACGCTGCCTCACATTTTAACGGAGAGACAAAAAGAAACAGACAACAACAACAAAATAAATAAGTAAAAAATAAAAAATACATCAACAGAATGTTGTTTCCTATTTTTATGAATGCAATTTTGATAATAATTTCTTTACTATCTTTCAAGAAAACACTTTTACTGCTAACAACATTCTTGTTGGGTTTTTTTAGGGGGGGGGGGGATCTTTGGTAAACTTGTAAAAACTGTTTAATATTATACTGTATTCTTTAAAATTATGGCAGCGCGGCATTCTACTATTCCCTGTCTCAAACAGCAGAAGCAAAAGTAAAACACTAAAATTTTAAACACCGTTTCGATAATTCTCACTAAAGTTTTAGGTTTGTTGTTGCTTATATCTTTTTAAAACCAACAAACAATAGGTGAAAGCTCAGTCAGTAGGAAAGAAAACTACAGAAACCTGCTGACGACATCAATACATTTTAATTGGAAAGCCAGAACAAAGTCATTAGGATGTGTACAAAGGAAGTCGCTGACAGCCCAAAGCGAGCTTAACAGATAGAACCTTGAACAAAGACAACAAAAGTCATTATGTGATATTATCTTCCATCTCAATTTGTTGAAATTGAACTTACTTTTAATTCTCTACACAATGTTCGTTATATTAAAAGCCGATGCCTTTTCTCTGAGATAGAACATCTCTCCCTTCCCTCCCCCCGTCTCTCTTTCTCTCTGTCTGTCTGTCTGTCTGTCTGTCTGTTTGTCTGTCTGTCTGTCTGTCTGTCTGTCTGTCTGTCTGTCTGTCTGTCTGTCTCTCTCTCTCTCTTCCTCTCTATTTGTCTGTCTGTCTGTCTCTCTCTCT
>NW_004797430.1:1000148-1005685 GCF_000002075.1 Aplysia californica | reverse complement strand
CTCTTTGCTCTCTTACAAAAGTTCGCTGCACTAGTGCGCCCATGGATGGGCAAATAAAAGAACAAAAGACCAGGCTTGTAATGGTCGGGTGCGCGTGCAATCTTTCCATACTTGCCCTTCATTTAGTTCCAAATAGAGTCAAATTATATGCTCTATGGTAAGCAGAAATGACTTTAGAGTTCAGAGTCTTTCATAGTTATAAAGTAATACAATTCTATTAAAAAGATGTTCATATTACGATGACGTGCAAGCAAATACAAAAATGATGAAATTTGCTACCACTCACGTTCAACTTACGACCAAACGAGCACAACATATCCAAGGACATACACACACACACACACACACACACACACACACACACACACACACACACACTTACCTATTCATAACATGTGAAAACCCACGATACTCTCCCTATAGCACTGTGCATGCATAAACACATACATAACTTACTATTTTGACTGCATTCACTTGAAATTTATTTACTATCATTTCCTCTTTGTGGAACCCAGTTCACTGACGGTTCTACAACTGAAAAATCCCTCGTTCTGGTATCTTGCTTTGAGTTCGATGAGCTATTACGATACCTTTGACAATACTTTTCATTTTCTTCTTTTTAAGAAGGGCATGCGAACAAACAATAATCTTGCAAAGAAAGGGTTGGATATCCTACTGAGATTTAGCAACAGGTACTAGAAGTAACTTATAGGGCTTAGCATTTGTTAGGCAGCGTGGTGGAATCAGGCTTTCGTCAATTTTTGAGCTTGTAGCGTTATTGGTATCTTCTTAAAGCTTGTTTACTTGCCTTTATTTGGAAGAATAAAACATCCATTTATTTTAACTACAAGTCGAGATATTTGAGAAGAAGGAGGTGGGGGTCACCTGTTTTCAGAGGTAAAATTAGTGAGAAAATAGCCGCCAAAGATTAGTTATTTCCTTAGCTTAAGAGTCCGTGGTAACTGGAAATTCACATTCTTTGTCCCTTTAATAAACGTTTTTCAGAAAAATCCACACAGAAACGAGTTCTTAAATGGGTATGAAAGGTGTTGAGCCAAAATTAAAAATTTGATAAAAATTCTCAGACCTGCGGAAAAATGCAAGTTTATCCACTTTGATTATTTTGATGAGAGCCTGATTCCACCACGCTGCCTCACATTTAACAACAGGTACTAGAAGTAACTTCTAGGGCTTAGCATTTATTTACTGTTCGATAGATTTATACACCAGCGTCTGAGGTGAAGCGGTAAGGCGCTTCATTGTCGTACGCAGAATACCCGAGTTCGATTCCCGAGTGGAATGATGCTTATTGAGTATCTCGGTGTTCTGCTCGGATGTTGTATCACACTCAGCCGGCTTGGTCCTGTCAGGCCGGGTCAGACACTCACCTCCTAAATGATCTAAATTGTGTCGATAGAGGTGTAAAAACATCTAAATTGTAAAAAATGCTTAAAACCTCCCACAATACGTTTTACCGGCGTATGTGGCGCAGCAGTCCGCAGCTTTCCGGTCGCACACTTATTTCCTCAATTTGAATTCTGTGTTGAAAGAATTTCTATCGAGAGATTCAGTCCTTCTGATGAGATTTTGAATGTTCCAGAATAATCGAGAATATTTTGGAACACTTCAGATTCGAAATCCCAGCTGTCAGAAATTGTCTCCGTTCGTGACCGACAGCATAACAGCGTGTCTGAGAGTGAAGAAAGGCCCTTCAGACCCATATTCCGACAGCAAGGTTCGTGAGCGCCTTTTCAATGTTCGGATTTGTCTTGAAAAAGTGTACGAGTTGCTCAAACTCAATAGCTTGCCGAAAGGAAGGGTTCTTAAACTCCAACAAGCCACTGTGAATAGGAAGGGTAATAATTCGATCTGCGTCAGATTTAAGTAGCAAAAGCCCAAATTTGCTTGGGGGGGGGGGTGTACTTGTCCTAGGCTATTGGACTAATAATGTTAATTATCGGACTGGAATGTTAGGCCAAAAATGAATACAACAGACAGCAACGACATTGAATACTATTAGTTGCAATAACAGCAACAACAACAGAAACAAAAACAAAAACAGCAGCAGCAGCAACATCAACAACAACAATAATAATAACGACTGCAACGATAACAGAAAAACAACAAACTACAATTACAGTAACAATAACAACATTAGCAACAAGGTCATCAAAATGGAGATAGCGAAGGTACTGGGGGGTTTTTTAGACTCTGGTTTACGGCCACGTATAGCATTTCTAAACCCTGCACTTTCTTTGTGATTACTGACGTCATGAAGTATACAACTAGATGCATTACGCTGAAATAGCAAAGGAATAGGCTAAGCCAGGGTTTCCATTTAAGAACTCACATCAGAACGTATTTACGAACACTTGCATTCTACTTTGAGCTCAGTCACTGTGCAGCGGATCTGCTCCATCAATAGTGGTATCAATAATAAATGAAACTATAATCGTGATGGGTAGAGAAAGAGACATAATCCAATAATCACAAACGTATCGTCCACTCCTTAAAATTCAGAGGACTTATTCAGACGTTCAGTTTTGGAATTGATGGAAGGTAATGTCACGGAAGTGGCTTTGTTGTAAAAAAAATAAAATCCCACGAAACAAAACAAAATAAAATAGGCCTCAGTTGAGTCGTGTTTTTGTGGTTACAAATGAACCTTTCATAACAATTACTTTTATGTTTTTTTAAAGCCAACTTTTTCTAAAGTCTGGTGGAAATGTATTTTAAGTATGTTAGGATCTACGTACATCTTCTTCTTTTGTTACTTCCCGTATATCTCGTCCACGTTTCCAAAGTTGGTGTCTTTTAGTTGAAATGTCGTTACCTCAAAATTACAAAGTTGTATCTGCTTAGTACCAATATGTAGTTTGAGAAATCTGACGTAAAAACAATATAATTTAAGCTTCACAACAAAGCTTTATCGAATGCAATTTCTTAAATATGTGAGGCAGCGTGGGGGAATCAGGGTCTCGTCACATTTTGGGCATGTAGAGTTTTTGGTATTATCTTAATGCCTGTTCACTTGTCTTTACTTGATTGAAATAGATATCCATTTATCTTGAAAACAAGTCGAGATATTTGTGAATTAAGGAGGTGGGTGTCACCTGTTTTTAGAGGTAAATTTGGTGAGAAAATGGCAGCCAAAGATTAGTTATTTCCTTAGCTTTAGAGTCCGCGGTAACTGAAAATGTACATTTTTTGTGCCTTTAATCAACGTTTTTCAGATATATCCACACAGAAATGAGTTTTTTAATAGGCATGAAAGGTGTTGAGCCCAGAACCAAAAATTTGGTGAAAATTCACAAACATGCGGAAAAATGCAAGTTTCTTCACTTTGATTATTTTGACGAGAGCCTGATTTCACCACGCTGCCTCACACATCTTTATAAAGAATCCGAATATCTGACGATTGTGATAGAGCAGATAGGACGCAATAATATTATGTTTTCTGATCTCCTGATCTTAGTAACTCAAAATGGCCAAACATGTCAGATGGAACTTTGTAATTCTGAGGGAGCGACGTGGCTGAGTAAGCTGAGCTGAATTGTGTTTGTGAGTGGCTGGAGGCGTCACTGGTATGTCCTACTTCTTTACTTTATTGTGAGGCAGCGTGGTGGAATCAGGCTGTCGTCAAAATAATGAAATCGAAGAAAACAGCAGTTTTCTCCATGCTTAGCAATTTTTCTCAAATTTTTGTTCTTTGGCTCAACACCTTTTATGTCCCTTTACAAACACATTCCTTTGAGGATTTCACCGAAAACGTCGATTAAAGGCACAAATGTATAAATTTATAGTTTCCATGCACTCTCCATCTTTCGAACATTTTGTCACTAATTTTACCTCTTAAATCAGGTGACCCCCACCTTCATCAATCCAAAATATCTCCACTTCTATTGAAGATGGATGGGTAATTTTTCATTGAAAGCAAGACAAATGAATAAGCTTTAAGATGATACCAATAACTCAATATGCCCAAAACTTGACGAGAGCCTGATTCCACCACGCTGCCTCACAACTCTGTTACTTCTGCCCGTCTGTTTCACCTTTTCTCAACACTAAATTAACGACCATTAATGTGTCTGTGTTTTTTATTTTCTCAAACAAACAAAAACAAACAAGGAATCGTGAGACTAACGACGAAACGATTTTGCTTACTGTCACCATTGACACTGTACTTATGAACCGGACATAATAATAACATGCACGATCAGTAAGAGATGAAAGAATACATTCAGTATACGTGTATTATTTAGAACCGTCATATATAAATGTGAGGGAGCATGGCGGAATCAGGCTCTCGTCAAAATACTCAAAGTGAAGTGTTTTTTGGCTCAACACCTTTCATGACCTTTAAAGAACTCATTTTTGTGTGGATTTTTTTTATAAAAAAACGTTGATTAAAGGCACAAAAAATGTAAATTTTCAGTTACCACTGACTCTTGAGATAAGGAAATAACTAATATTTGGCGGACATTTTCTCACTAATTTTACTTCTGAAAACAGGTGACCCCCATCTCCTTCATTCTCAAATATCTCGACTTGTATTTAAAATAAACGGATACTTTTTTTCATGCAAATAAAGACCAGTGAACAATCTATAAGATGATACTAATAACTCGATGTGCCCAAAAATTGACGAGAGCCTGATTCCACCACGATGCCTCACAAATATTAAAACAAGAATGGGCATTGCCTTTTTAAGTTTCAGAGACAGAGAATAAAGTCGAAAAATGTGTACATGTATTTATTTAACAACGATTCCTTTTTAAGTGCCCCCAAACAAAGTATCTTCAAGCCAGAAAGGCAAGAATGGGCATGCTTAAAGAGTTAAATTATACAGACTTGCGTCCATGCTTAGGTGTAAGCCCCTCGACAAGCGTGCGAAACATGTGAGATCGATTCTAACGGGAGGTAGTTAGTTTGGGTAATATCTGTATCTTGTCTTGGAATGTAGTACCTCACAAACGCAAAAAAAAACCCACAACTGTTATTGTTTCTGGCTCGCAAGTTCAAAATGGCAGTCTCCCCAGAAACCTAAATTATGTGGAATGTGGTGTGAAGCACATTGAACTAGTCTGCAACATTGAAAATAAATCCTTCCAGCCATCCTGGACAGTGAGAGAAATCCATGCTCTACTAGTGGCTCTGAATCAACGTGTTACCCTTACTTTTTCAAAACGAAATATTATTTTAATCATTTTAAATTGCATCTTTGGGCTATTTCTGTTTCTACATACCTTGGTTTGAAAAGATATTTCGAGAAAGTAATTTCCATTATGGACAGAACGAAAATAAACTTTGAGCTCTTCTCGTTTTCGTTTCTCCCTCTTTTTTCTTTCTAGCAAGGCCCTATTCGTTATCTGATCGATCATGAAACCGAAGGCAAGGAAAAGCTACACTTAAAATTGCTACAACATCACGTTAGAACAATATGTACGCACGTTCTGTGAGTTTGCTATTCCCAGCACGGATTGGGCAACGAGTGGCAAATGATTTTGATTACGGGGAAGTGGTGGCAAAACGTTTTT
>NW_004797430.1:974531-998124 GCF_000002075.1 Aplysia californica | reverse complement strand
CGAGGAAAAGGCTCGACCACCACAAGTACCTACGCCCATGCCTCCAGCACAACATGGTCGAGGGGGGGGTTCTTTTCTTTTGTTATTTTTTTTTGCGAGTAAGGATTTTTCTCTCTCTCTCCTTCAACGCACGCAGATCGTCACGAAAGGTTCATTAACTCGACGCAGGCTTGCCTGCATATCGGTCTGTCAGATAGAGCCCTCCTGACATTTCACCAGGAGCCAAAAGAGGGGATGAAGTCGGCATCAATAGCTTTGCACGGAGACAGGGTTGTCGGGAAGTGCGAAAATACCCGGCTCACGACGAATGCATTTGAAGACGGAATTGTGGTAGGAAGAAGCACGCCAAACAAACCAAAAACAGTTCTTACCACCATTGCGGTCGGATCTTCAACTATTTTATTGAGGTTTCAGATCGAAGTGAACCCAACTATTAGAGTGATAAAAGCGTTGTAATGTCCTTTAAAGAATAGCTTTCTCTCTGAGTACTGTTTTATTGCTATCTTCTGACTCTCTATAGTCCGCTGTGTTGTTGACGCTCTCCCTTTCATCACGACTGACTTCAGCTAGATGTCTGGATCCAGGAATTTGTTGTTCTATGATAGGAGATGACATAGCTTGCAGATAGCTTAAATGGTTTCGTGCTGAGCCACAGTGCAGATGATCTTTGATCGATTCCCTAACAGGGTTTTTTTCCAAACGTAATGGTACGAATATGTGTAGGTTTAACGCCTTTTGCAATACAATAATGATATTTAAGAAGTTGTACCCGCGAATTTTCAACGTCCATACCTGATAGGACAAACTGGAACTCCCTAACCCACAATTTCACGATTACGAGTTTGGTAGACTACCGATACCACTACGAGCGTGAGGTGTGTAGGAGAGTTTTCCAAGTTCGTTGTCCATATTATTATACCTGCCCTTCATCTCTGTTGGCTTTGGGTCGGTGACCCAGCCTTTAGAATAAACTTGTAGAGTTTATAAGAGTGGAATCTGTACCATACCATACCATACCAAACCATACCATACCATACCATACCATACCATACCAAACCATACCATACCATACCATACCATACCATACCATACCATACCATACCATACCATACCTTAGCCACAGCCTTGATCTTCTGGTAGGAAAGATCTACACCTAGCCTTCTCGGACAAGGGCGAAAAATCTCGGAGGGCCTGTGTGCAAGTTGCGCACGTTAAACATCACTTGGTGGTCTAAAATCGATTAGAGTAGGCTTCGGCCGCCACCCGGGAAAAATTCAAAATTTCCCACCAACTGAAAATATTAGGTGTGCCCGCGCGCTCATATGACCTTATGCAGTTGCGAGCGCCGTAAAACACTTTACAAAAACAAAAACAAATACCATACTTTAACGTAATACGGGTTGATGTAGTGTATCGGTTAGGCGCTTCACTGTCGCACGCAGGAGATTAGCTTCGATTTCCTAGTGGGCAGACATTTTTATCTGGTATGTCAGTCTTTCTATCGGGATTTTGTGTCCCTCTCAGCCTGGGTTGGTCCTTACAGGCAGGGTGGGAAACCCGCTTCCGAAATTAAATAACCTGAATGGTGTCATTGAGGGTTTATAAATATCTACATTTAAAAAATGCTGACTTTTACCAAGTAGATCACAAAGTGGCTTTATACTTTATTTAACACCATTCAAATGACTACGATGCAATTTTGGAAGCCTAATTCCTTAGTAAAACTTTCCAAATTACGAGAACATACACTCAAGGGTACAGTGACTCTTGGGTATCAAGAGCAGTCCAAATGGTATGAAACGGACGTCCATTCTCGAGAAGAAAGTTGGCCATCTTAGACAGGTGGACGTCTTGCAGTTTCCACAATGTCATTATAATGTAAAGTGGTGTTTGAATAAGCGATTGTCTTGTGCAGGTGGCCGTTCGGGCAGGTTTGACAGTTTATCCATCTAAGTGTTCTTTTTTCTGTTTATTCATTGACATGCCGTGCAATACCAATCCAATGTGGCAACGTCCGGCAAATATCTTATCTTATCTTATCTTATCTTATCTTATCTTATCTTTTCTTTTCTTTTCTTTTCTTTTCTTATCTTATCTTATCTTATCTTATCTTATCTTATCTTATCTTATCTTATCTTATCTCGCACCTTCAATTTCATCTTTCAACCACCCACTCTTCATTATGCTTCTTCTTTTTCTTCTTCTTCTTCTTCTTCTTCTTCTTCTTCTTCTTCTTCTTCTTCTTCTTCTTCTTCTTCTTCTTCTTCTTCTTCTTCAGTTTTTACCCACCCCGCCCTCGCCCCCCTCCTTCATTTCCTCCGGCTTTTTTCTTTCCATTCTTGACATCATGTACATGCCACGCGATTTCTGCATCAAGCACGGTTCTTAACTGCTGCTCTCCAATGTGGACAGAATTTGCCACGGGCAATATGACATCAACAAACGCAGATCACGCTGTGATTTGTAATGTGGTTTTTTTCCTCCCTTCTTTCTTTTCTGTCTTTTTATGAATTATTGAAATCGTCGGCTGAGGCAGGACATTGTTGTGGGTTTCCGTACCCCGCGTGTACTTTAGATGCTCGCAATGTGCAATAAATATGAATCTGTCATTGTCAATATTAACGTGTTAATACGTATATTATTATTTATATTCCCCTGAATCTTGACATAACTTCCTAATGACTGTCACGGCCAGTCTATTTGTTCTGTCCAAATCTCCATTTCCACACTGACCCCCCCCCCCTTCCTCCACTCTCCGAGGGACTCGCAGCGTTGCCGTCTGCTAGGCACTTGCCGTTATTATTCACAAATTATCCTGTCTGTACTCTTTGCAGCCTTGTACGGAAAATAATGATGATGATGATGATGATGATGATGATGATGATGATGATGATGATGATGATGATGATGATGATCACGCCAGTAATAATGATAATAATAATTTTTAAAAATAATAATGATAATAGTAATGATGGTGATGATGATGATGATGATGATGATGATGATGATGATGATGATGATGATGATGATGATGATGATGATGATGATGATGATATGGGAACTGAACTTACAACCTTTGTTTTAGTAGAGGTTTTTACGGCGCTCGCAAATGCATAAGGTCATATTAGCGCCAGAAGATTGGAGGTGTTACAAGAGAGTAGCGAACATAAAAAAGAAGAAGGGGAGATAAGGACGATAGATGTTTGATAGGAAAGAGAAAGCAAACCACACCAGAGCACCCACTAACCACCCACACTTACAACTTTTCGCTTTCGGTTCCGACGCTGGGAGGTTCTTATTTTTTTTCTGTCTTAACTCTGTTGTTTCTGTCTACCCGTCTGACTTTTCTCATGCAGCTAAATTATGGTTCTTATCATTTTGATGTCATTAATTCTCGTTATTGAAAACGAAATCAGATATAACATCAGGCCATGTAGACAATTATTTAGTTGGGCACCGTTAATCATTTCTTTTTCGCCTCTAAAGTTATATTTATCTTTCCGTTTTAATTTCCTTTAGAGTGCGAATTTTAAAATCTAGAAAAATTCCCGTTATTGCGTAACCTGTTTGAGCACCAAAAGTGGGATAATATTTAGATCCAAGGGCTATTATCATCCTTTTGGAAGTGACAGATGTCCTTTGTGCTATTGTCTTTGAAGCATCACGAGCCATTTGTATAGACATAATGGAATTAATCATTTTCTAGTAAACCACACACACACACACACACACAGACAGCACACACACACACATACATACATACGTAGGCTACATACATACACACACACACATATACACACACACACACACACACACACACACACACACACACACACACACACACACACACACACACACACAGAGGCTTCCTTCTTTTATCTAAGAAATCTATCAATCTATAAATAGACGACGTCATGACATTGGGAGGATATTTATAAGGGCTACCCTGCAAAGAAAAATCGAGAAAGAAACGAAAAATGCGCAACGAATCGATCTTACCTCCTTCTGTTCTCACTAACACCTCTCCCTTTCAGGTCGCCTCCACCCCCACCCCTCCCTTCCCCACTCCAGTCATCCCTATTCTCAATATCCCCTCCCCTTGGCCCCAGAGACTTAATACAAGAGATCAAATTGAAAGATCTCTCGGTTTGATTAAATCACTGATTGTTTTTCTCACCCGCTCAGGGCGGAGCGTGTTGAGGACTCATTACACTCATCTTGTCTTTCTCACCGCCAGCTTTTTCTTTCATTTTCTATGCGTTAAAGAAAAGTGAAGCTGGCCTGAAATCTAAAAACAAAAAACAACAAATAAAAAAAACAAAAACAAACGAAACACAAACAAAACAAAACAAAACAATCTCTTGATTTGTTCACCAAGTCCCGAGTCCTGTTGCTAAAATAGCAGTTGAACTCACAATAAAGAATCAGATGTCTAGTCCTTTCATTCTATTTCTTTAAGAAATTACCACATTGTTTGTTTCGCTTAAGTGGAGCTTGATACTCAATCAGGCACATAGATAAAAGTATACGCACTCCCCCTTTCCTTCCTATTTGCTTACTCACTACCCATTACGACATCTGGCGTTTAGGGCAGTATAATAAAATTGCGGTGTTTAGGTCCTCCATCTTCCTGCAAACAGCTTTCACTGCCAGCATTCATACGAGTCCCAAGGGACTCTGAAGGTCCATCACACACAGAAATATGGTTCTTTTTTGTTGCTGTTTCCGTAACATATGCTTTTTACCAGTCTGGGTTGTTAGCCCTGAGCTGAACCTCCGAAACCTGGAGGGCCGGTGGATCACTCTTCGTCTGACCTCTACCCGTCACCTGCCTGGCATGGGTGGCCCTACCAGGAGCATTAGCTCCAGCCAGCGTAGCTCTTGGGGCCACTGAGGCACACACGCTCTCTAACAACAACAAAGTAGTGATCCACTAGAGAGCCTTCCTTTTTGGAACTTACTTAACTTTCACCCACGCATCCAGGGTCTTCACTATCTATGTGGCTACAATTTGGGTTTGTCGTGTTGTCATGCGCAATAGACTCCCTTATCTTTCAAGAATGGCGAATCTAAAATTACTTTTACTTGTATATCCTATCTATTCCGGTGACACGGCGTCAATAATAAAGCATGGAGAACAGATGAAACAGGGACGTGATGCAGAGAGCAAGCACCATCACAGTTTTAATGTCACTTAGAACTGAGTACGGGAATCAAAATATTAACGTCGACATAATAATACCAGTAACCGTTTTTCCAGCTGCTGCTTAGTTTCATAACTTGCGTATTTTTCCCAAATCCTTAAACAGAAATGGGGAAAAAGGGTAGGGACTTTTTCTCACACACAACAATATTTCACGCCGAATTTAAGACGGGTTAACAATGTAGGGTTAATAATCGTTTGACAACAAAGGTTATAAGAGTAAGCGTACTATACATTTTTGCCCCACACTTCCATATTTAACACCCAACAAATTCACAGTATATCTCCATTGTAGTTTCTTGCACTGCCATACCCATATTCCAGCAAAACATTGCCTGAAACCCAGTTGAACGAAAGAATACTCAGTTTAAAGTGAACAATTTATTGTTTCGTCTCATGACATCAGATTAAAAAAGCAAAGAGACCCACCGTTAGAGCTTATACAAACGGGAAGAAACAAAGAATGAGGAAAAAGAGAAGCATAAAGAAGGGCTAGGGCAAGGAGGGATGTTTGGCACCAACTTTACACGAACAAAAAAATAATGGGGAAGCTCTCTCAGGAAGACATTGGCTGACCTGGAACTGGCCGAAATCAAACCCTTGATTCTCAGATAGCAATTCAGACGGCCACACCTCTTGGCCAGGAAACCTCTGATCAAAGATTAGAAATCTCTTTATTTGGTGGGAAAAGAGGTTGCGATGTTGTGATGGCGACCAGGCTGATTGAGTGAGTGTTTGTGTGTGTGTGTGTGTGTGTGTGTGTGTGTGTGTGTGTGTGTGTGTGTGTGTGTGTGAGTGTGAGTGTGTGTGTCAGTGTTTTCTTTTTTGTGTGGGGGGAGGACAGGGCGTGTTGCTGAGTGACCTCTCTTAAAGTTTTCTTTCTTTACGTCTCCCCCCCCCCCCCTGTGTCCGAGTAGTTTCTGTCTTCCATCTTGCCCTTGTCCACCGTCACAAGGCCACGATTGTAGAAAAGCTTCTTTGTAGCTCAAAATAACAGCTCTTGCTCACACTCAGTCAATAACGAACTCCCTATTTTGATCGTTGCGTTCTGTTTTTGGAAATTCCAGTTTCTCTGTCTGTTACGATTTATTTTTGCTCATGAGTTTTCGTTTATTTGCTTTGTTCTTCACACTTTTTTCGTAGGAGGGGCATGGAAAAGAGTTTGGAGTTCAGATTGGGTGAGAATGGGAGTGGGTTGAAACACTTGATCTTTAGAACAATATCTATTTCCCTTTTTTTTCTCGAAAAATGTTCGCCTTTTACTGGATGAAAAATCAAAATCATCCAGGTGAGTCTTTCTCTTCACCACCTCCCCGCTCCATACATCTTTACCACCCTTCTGTGATTCCTTTCTATCATGGAGAGCCGTTAGATTAGTTGGTATCATGCTGGACTACCAAGTGGATGGCCTTGGTCTTTTTATTATCTTTTTTGTTGTTGTAAGTGTTTTACAGCGCTCGCAACTTTAAAAGGTCATAATGAGCGCGTGCAAGACACATTAAACATTTTCCAGATTAGTAGGAATTAATTAAAGATTTCAATTTTGTCCGAGTGGTGGCTGAAGCCGACTCTCATCGATTTTGGATCACCAAGGGAACTTTAACGTTGCCAACTTGTACACGGAATTTCCTGGATTTTTTTCCTTATCCGAGGGACCAGGGGTACGGCTGAAAGACAGCAGTAATAAGAAGCCAAAGGGTTGCGGGCGAAAGGTTGCAGAAAGAGTCAGGAGCCCGTCAGAAATTTGTTAGAGAGCAGGAAAGGAAGTGAAAGGAGAAAATGTTAGAGAAGAAAACTGTCGTTCCCTGTCAGGTTTCGAACCCGGCAACTGTTGAATGAGAAGCGAACACCGTAACCTCCAGACCACGAGAGACCCCGACCCTGGTAGGAATCAACAACAGGACGTTCTTAACTTGGGCTGTTTAGGGGAGTTTTTACACCTTCCCATTAGAGGTGGGCGAAATCCGGATAAACATCCGAATAATCGGATAACCCTCAATAAAACATTATCTCAATTCAGACTCTGAACTCTCTTTCCTGACCCGTTTGCCGAAGTGGGTGCACCCGTTTGTTGAAGTGGTTCAAACCTATTTGCCGAAGCGGTTTATAACATATTTTTATTTACCGAAAAGGTGCACTAATATGTTATCCGAATTTCGTTAAAGTGACTCAGTGCCCAGCACTACTTCCCACCCATTTGGCTCCGTCCTGTCGAAGATGGACGTTAGATTCAAGAGTCTTGCTTATTAAATAACCTTACAGTGTTGATAAGGGCGTTAATAAACCTATGCAATTTCGACATTGTTCATCTGTCATGCCTCTTTGCAGCATTGCTTGGACAGCAGATGCTTGTCAACGTTTTTATAGGCAGCGCGCACTTTTCCAAAATTTAAAAGCCTAATACTTTCGTACTGCCCACTTAAATGTATTTCCAAACCGGGCATTAGATAACACCTGTCGCTCTCTAGGTGATCCTGACCGCCCACAAAAATTACCAAATATCCCACTAGTGGGCCAGGACGTGGCCCAGGTTGTCACGCATAGGTTCAGGAGACTCTTTGCCGGTGTTGGCAGAGACGAAGCAGCCTTCTCTTTAAAAGATCTCAGTTCTGATGCTTGGGGCGTAAAACTTTCACAATTACAATCCTTTGAGAATGCTTCTTGCCTTTTATCATCACTAAATGACAGCCATTTATCATATTTGAGTCTCCTTAACTAACAAAAAAGAAAAAAGGAAATAAAGATAGAAGGCATGCTGGAGAGCTAAATGACGTTTCTGTTTTATGTTGTACTTTCCTTGGTAAGAGCAACCCGTGCCCCCAAGGGAGAGACGCCCACCTTCAGGGAAAAGTTAATGAAAGCACACTACTCTTTTAAGGTTTTGCTTTCCTATATTATTGTGTGTGAGCAAGTATACCCTTGTGTATTAGTTTGTCTGCGTGTGAGGACGTCTGTCCTGTTTGTACTCGCGTCTTTTGTGCCTTTCTCTCAGCTCTTATGTTCCTTTGTTCTCTGATTTTTTCTCTGTCCGCCTCTCTTCCGATCATCTGTCTGTTTGTCTGTCTGTCTGTCTGTCTGTCTGTCTGTCTGTCTGTCTGTCTGTCTGTTTGTCTGTTTGTCTGTCTGTCTGTCTCTCTCTCACGTGCACTAACAAACGCTTCTCATAAAATGACGTTGGAAATCAATTTCAACGTCATCATTATAAAGTTTTAAAAAATGGCAAGGTAATCAGATTTTGCAAAGATAAATCGATTTTCATTTACTCTTCCAAATACACTGGAAGTAATCATGCACGCACTGACTTTCGCTCGCCTGTACGAAGATTGTTGGAAAGTCTTTCATGAATTATTTTTGTCTCTGCCCCGGGCCTTCTTTGGCAGATAACAGAAGTAGAAGAGAGAACTCACACGTATCCAGTTATGTTGAGAAAGAGAAAGAAATAGCTTTCTCACTATCGCAAGACATACGTAAAGATACGTCGTGTCCGGGTATGAACATTGCTTGAGAGGACAGGATCGTTCCCATGGATTCACGCGCTGATATTATCATTATTCTGTGAAAAGTTTTCGTAGGATTGAGTTTCATTACCAGAAAGTAAAAGACACGTTTCATCTTTCTGTCTGCATGTTTCATCTTTCTGTCTGCATGTCCGTCCCACATGCGATACCATATCGGACTGCAGTTATTTTTTGGATGCTTTCAGATTTAAATAATCAGTCTATGATTTCAAGTGAATGTTCATTCGTGGCAGTTGGATCTACTGAGTCATCTGAAGCATGGTTAAACGGGTGTGTGGTGAATGAGGTTGCTATTCAATTTTTCTAGCTATACGGGGTGGCGTAGGTAGCCTAGTGGTTAGGCGACTGGACTCGTAATAGTAGGATTGCAGGTTCGGGGGTTCGAGGGTTCGGGGGTTCGGGGGATCGGGGGTGTGGACCTCAGCTCGGTCCGACGTTGTGTCTTTGAGACAGGCACTTTGCACGAATTTCCCGTTTGGGTCAGTCCTTTCGGAGATGAACGTTAAACTCTGAGGTCCTGCATTTTAGATAAACTAACAGTGTTGATAGGGGCGTTAAAACTATAGTACTATTTCACCATTTTTAGCTATATAGACTTAATAAAAGATATAACATATCTGCTTTCTTGGTTGCAATGTCTCTGCACAGCACTAATTCTGTGGGGTTGTGGCGACAAGTTAGAAGTTTGATTATTACCTGGAGCAGGGATAAATTTTATCTTAATGTGCGCTGTGTTCTCATCTGCTGTTTTTTTTCTTCTTTTCCATGTTATGTCTGACATGCCCATTTATTGTCATTGATGATGAGACTATAATTGATTTTAGGACCTATTATGTCACGGCTATTGAAAGATATATGTATATATATATGGAGAGAGAGAGACAAAGAGAGAGAGAAAAAAAAGAGAGAGAATGAGAGAGATAAAGAAAGAGAGAAGCATCCCTTAAAGCGTATAATATACTCAGTGAAAGTCAGACGTTGTACATAATATCACTATTACTAAGAGGTGTATTTAAGTTCAATGTTTTGTGCTTGCCTGTTCTTGTTCTAAAATTTACCACTTCTTTGAAAAGCAACCTTTTCAACATGCTTGAGAAAGTGAAGCTCTGTCATCAGAGGTACAGACGGGAAGAGTTCCAATCCCCGGGGAGGGATTTTTGGACCTCTAATGTCTATAGACTTTTTAAAGACTCTTCGAAATATCCCGTAGACAGACATTAAATATGAAATGCCCAAGCTTGTAAATATCCAACTTAAAAAATATAGTAATGAAGACGACACAAAAACTCAAAGGCAAACAACTTGATTAGCATGGTAAACGAAAATGTGTCGAAACAAACGAGTTTATGCGATATATAACGTCCCCCAGCGAGCCGTGTGTATTACCAAGGGAAGATAGCAGGTTTAACATCCGGCCCGGCTGGCTAAAATACGGTAATCTCGCGCCGTTAAATTTGCTGCATGAGCGACACCAGGGGAGGCAACTAGGGGGAGAAGATGGATAAGCGATGATCTCCCCTGTCCCCGCCCAGGCAGTCACGTGATGCATTACGCCAGATGGATGGCGACTTGAAGCGCCTGCGAGGATCCCGCCACAAAAACTCTTAAATTTGGCCCGGGCCTGGCATTCAATTAGACTTGCCACCGGATCGGCCAGACCATCGAATTCCTTTACCCGTCGCCACTGATTCTGCTCAACGTCACGCCCCAAGGTGTCCGGGTGCGTTTGTCTGCTTGTGCGCATTTCTTCCTAGACGACGGTGTATCACGGTGAGATATTATTTTCTTATAACTTATTTCTTTCTTTTTTGGCGCTCACTTTGATGTTTGAGACAAGGCATAATTATGGTGAGTTATATTTTTGTCCATGCACTACCTACCCTCTTTGCTGTTGTTGTCCGTCTTTTTTCGCTTATTTCCTATGCAGTGCGCTTAGTTTTACCGGCGTCTGTGGCGTAGCGGTTAGTTGCTTCACCGTGTCACGCTGAAGACCTGAGACAGATTCCCGTGTAGGGAGATTTTTTGTCGAGTATCTCGGTCTTTCTGCTGGAATATCCCTCTCATCTTGAGTTGGCCGCCGTGGCAGGCGCGGTCGGAGCCCGCTCCATAAATGATCTAAACTGTGTCGATGGGGACTTAAAGGCAAGTACATGAAAAGCCCAGATTTGGAGATGTGATTATCCAAAGTTCTTAACGATCAAAGCTTTACATTTCTAGGCAATAACAAGTCACGTAAAGACCATATCATTATTCAACTTCGTCATAAAATGTTTCAAAGACTTGAGTGAAAAGCTGAAGTAGTGTTGTACAACGAAAAAAAAAAGTGAAAATAATTTTTTAATAGGAAACAAATAAAATGTATTGCTACTATGAAAGAGAGAAACACGAAAATAATGTTGTCTGTTAAGAACGAGAACACAAAAGACATTTTTTAAAAAGAAAAAAACAACAACCCCAAAACACACAATCCGACTCAAACCCCGAGTTTCCGCGTCTTGGTCAAGTCGGAGGCCAGCTACACCACCACGATCAAAATTCCTAAGTGTAAAAAGCAGTATGCTGCTGCAGAGTCATTAAGGTCAGTGACGCCTAATGGAATGGCAGGGCGCATCTCCACACCATCCTTAATGTAATAAAAATGATGGAACACGACCACACAGACAAGTCAGCGATTTTCATGTCACACAGCCCTGACAGTGTCATTCAGTGCGGGGAAAACTCCTCACATGTCTCTACAGATAATAAACGTGAGGCAGCGTGGTGGAATCAGGCTTTCGTCAAAATAATCAAAGTGAAGAAACTTGCATTTTTCCTCAGGTTTGTGAATTTTTATTTTTAAAAACGTTATTGGCTCATCACCTTTCATGCCAATTTAAGAACTCATTTCTGTGTGGATTTTTCTGAAAAAAGGTGATTAAAGGCATAAAAAATGTAAATTTTCAGTTGTCGTCATACTCTTAAGCTAAGGAAATAACTAATCTTTGGCGACCATTTTCATACTAATTTTACCTCTGAAAACAGGTGGCCCCCACCTCCTTCATTTGCAAATATCTCAACTTGTACACAAGATAAATGGGTATTTTTTTTCATCCAAATAAAGACAGGTGAACAAACTTTAAGATGATACCAATAAGTCTACGCGCCCAAAAACTGACGAGAGCGTGATTCCACCACGCTGCCTCACAAACGCGCGCGCGCGCGTGTGTGTGTGTGTGTGTGTGTGTGTGTGTGTGTGTGTGTGTGTGTGTTTGTATGTGTGTGTGTGTGTGTGTGTGTGTGTGTGTGTGTGTGTGTTGTTATTATAAAAAGGGAAGGTTTGACATTATGCTAAACACAACTTGTGTCAGTATTAAAACGGGGCGTGTCAATCCCCTGTCAGGCTGTCGGATGAAGAGATCAAACGTTCCTTAAACGCTAAAAATATCACGCCCAAGGTCAAACGTTCCTTAAGCGCTAAAAATATCACGCCCAAGGTCAAACGTTCCTTAAGCGCTAAAAATATCGCGCCCAAGGTCAAACGTTCCTTAGGGCCTAAAATTAATATCGCGCCCAGCTCGGATTCCACTCCTCCCCCAACTTCCGAGTGTCAACCAAGTACTGTAACCAACTGAGCAACACCGGCCGGTCCATTAGTGCGGTGGTATGTAAATGAACGCCAGCCGCCCATTTAGGAGTCTCCGTTCTACGTGTCTGGAGGCTCCCTCCCACTCTCTGACTATGTCTGAATGTGAGGCAGCGTGGTGGAATCACGCTCTCGTCAATTTTTGGGCATGTAAAGTTAATGGTATCATCTTAAAGCTTGTCCATTTATCTCGAATACAAGTCGAGATATTTGCGAAAGGAGGAGGTGGGGGTCACCTGTTTTCTGAGTTAAAATTAGTGAGAAAATGGCCACCAAAGATAAATTATTTCCTTAAGCTTAAGAGTCCGTGGTAAGTGAAATTTTACATTTTTGTGCCTTTGATCAACGCTTTTCAGAAAAATCCACACAGAAATGAGTTCTTTAATGGGCATGAAAGGTGTTGAGTTAAAAAACAAAATTTTAATAAAAACTCGCAAACCTGCTGAAAAATGTAAGTTTCATCACTTTGATTATTTTGACGAGAGCCTGATTCCACCACGCTGCCTCACAAATGAGAGGAACTAATTTTGTGTGTAAAATAAAATAAACTAGAATTAAAAATTGTAAAAATAAAATACAAACAAAAATAGAAGACCGAGACATAAGTTTTCTCTTGAATATTTCTAGTTCGCTTTGGTTTAGGTTTGAGGGAAGGATCAACATCTCCAAAAACCTTTCGATGAAGATAAAACTGTACTGACAGGGCGGAGGAGAACACAGAAAGGAGGAGAGAAAACTGGAGGAGAACGCAGAAAGGAAGAGAAAACTGGAGGAGGACGCAGAAAGGTGGAGAGAACTGGAGGAGTACGCAGAAAGGAAGAGAAAACTGGAGGAGAACGCAGAAAGGAAGAGAAAACCGGGGTACTGTCAGGCTATGCGTTTGATTCAGCTCGCGTGTCTGTGCGGAAAAATCTGGATATGAGACGGATTTGTGAGGAGAGACGGGTTGAAATTGTGTACGCTGAGCAAGGGCTAGATCTCAATAGGGGCTATTTATTTACTTTCCTTCCTCTTTTCCTGTATCGTCTAGTTTGTGGGTGGCGGGAGGGGGCCGATGCGAGGGGCCTGGCACATTGTTCCGCGTGTCTAGACCGGTGGATGGCGGAACCGATCTCGTAGTAGGAGCAGAGGCAAGAAGGGGATCGCGTGTGGCGACAGATTGCTAGGCGAGGACGGGAGGGGAAGGCAGGACTTGACTCTTTTCGGTGAGTATGCAAGACTTAGCTCAGGCTGTGCGTGTTTACAGGACGAATGAGAGGCATTAGGAGAGAGAGAGTGTGTGTACGCGAGGACGCGTTTATTAAACCAGAACATTGACGTATTATTATTATTATTATTACGAAAAATGATTTTGTGGATTGTTTTTTTTTCAAGACTTACTGAACAAGAACACTGACATAATATTGTTATTACGAACACTGTTTTGTTTTTAAAGACTGGTCAATAAACAAGAACATTGATTAATTTGTTGTTGTGAAAACATTTTTACAATATTTTTTTTTGTGTCTACCTGTTTCGTTTTTTTATAAAGTCAAACCTGTCAGACACAGGCTTACTCTTGTGTTAACCGTATGCATTCAGATTCAATGCCTATTTACATCCACTTAGCTGCACAGATTCGAGCCTGTAAAGGCTTTAGAATGTTTAATTTCCTGGGAAAACTTTAAACAGTTTGATCTCAAAACTCATGTTGTCCGAGGATTTAACATTTTTCTTAACATTCTTTTTTAACTTGTGGATTCCTGGCTTAAATAGTACGTAAGCCAAGAAATATTGAAGGCTAATGCAATTTTTTATTCGACTGAGATTCTTTTTTTCACAGCACGGAAAAAAATGCCAAAGCCAGAGCTCATTTTTCATCGCACTCTTTTTTGGTTTTCAAAACGAATGTCACAGAAACTTGTGTTTGTTTGTAATCACGTTTTTGGCTATTATCAATGTCATGGAAACAACAGTGTCACAGATTTCTCATTGATATTTTAAAAATATGTTGAACGCAGCTTTGCAAATACTGTGACCTGTCGCTAAATCACTCCAGTTTTTATTACAGTCACCTTAAAGCCTGTTCACTAGATTTGATTTTTAAAAAGCCCGTCTATCTTGATTAGAAGTGTAAAATATGTGCGATGGAAAGGCGTGGGATTGCCTAGTGTCATAGAAAAAATTGCGAGAGTATGGCCACTAAAGTTTAATGACTTCCAAAGCTGTAGTATCCTTGGAAATTACATCTTCTTTCGCCTTTGATCAACGTTTGTAGGTAAAATCCTTGCAAGTATGTTTTTAAGTGAACTTTTTTAATGATGAAAATTGCCAGACAGGCCGAAAAAATGATGACTTTTTTCCCAATTGCATTATTTTGATGAGCGCCTTATGTTACTACGATGGTTACAGGCATAGTGTGGGCGTTTCTTTCTTCGTCGTTCGAGCCTGCAGCTTTTTTGTTCGATTCCCGCGCGCGAAAGTTAATTCATCTAGTACCTCAGATCCGTCTGTCTGCTTGCGCTAGAATCGGCCGTGTTGTGGTAATGCTACTACCTGTACTTGTAATCATGATATTGCGAGTTTGGAGGGTTTGAGGCATAGCTCGATCTGTTGTGTCCTTGAGAAGGCATTTTATATGACTCGATTGGGAGGGGGGGGGGGGGAGAATTTTTCTTTGATCTTAGTTCTTTGATCTTTGGCTACCACGGCGAAGCCAAAAAAAAAAGATAATACTGGAATCGATACCGGACATTATAATAACTATATTAACTGAGCTAACTCCAAATTTTGTGTCTAAATTAAACGTTACTTCAAAACTTCTGGTAACATTGGGATCCCAATCCTAACTCTAACTCTAACCCTAATTCAGCAGCATCAACGTATAGCGTTATTGTGGTCTGTCACTCGCCCAATAAATAGGCCCGGGTTTACCCACTGAAAATGCTGGCATCGATACATCTAATGTTGCATGATTATTGCCTCCTCTTCCTTGTCGGCCACGCACCATCGTGATAGCTCCTGCCGGGTGCTCCTCTTCACGTGAAGTTTCTCCTCTGAGGTGGACGTTAAACTTAGAGGTCTGTACTCTTAAACTAACAAAGAGTGTTGCAGCAGCGCTCAAATTGACCTCGTGCAGTTGCGAGCACCGTAAATTAAACCCAAATTATAATTTTAAAAAACCCAGGAAAAAATAGACCCCCCCCCCCTTACAAACAAAAAAACAAAAAACAACCCAAAAACAAACTTCAAAAAAGCCCCCCAAAACAACAACCCAAAGTTGCAAAAGCGTTAAACCTACACTGCAAAATTTTACGTAATATTTTTCTCCCGGAACACTGTAATTTGCTCTTTCTAAATGAACAATTAAACTATGTCAATGGTGAGCATAGAATGTCAATTTAAATAATTTACGTCACCATTGTATTACCACTCTGAATAACGGTCCTCATTTCTAGCACTTTGTATGGGCACAATGTCCTACAGCGATACTTTACCTCCCCGGCGTGTGTCTATTCCACACGCAAATTTACATATTTGTACAGAAAAGAACCATCAAAGCTCACATTCACACAAGCATAAACGCAGTTCGACCATGCAGCCGTACTAACATTCAACAGAAAATCAGCTCACGCGTAAAGTTTCACAATTCCCCCAAGAACAATCTATATGTCGATCTAAAACTTGGAAAGGTAAGTCCTACATTTAAATTCGTTCGTAATTAAAAAAAAGAAATTCTGGAGACTGATCGATCCATCGATCTAACGACGTGTTGCGGGGCAGTCTAAAGGACATGGCACGAGCTGGCTGAATAATTAGCGAGGGAAACAGACTCTGAGTGTTTTTACAATGATCAAGAACATTGTGAGCCTTGTCTCAATTGGACCCGCTGAATGTCCACGTCACAATTAACACCCAGGAGTTTGGATCGACCCAGGCACTTTACATCCGTCGGAACCACTGCCTCAGTCTCAGTAGGAGGTCCATGGCTGGTCATTGAACCAAACGACTGTCAACTGCAGTAGCCATCGTAATGGAGTGCGCAGACGATACGATTTGGTCGAAAACTGAAAGCTGAAAGAACTGTCTACCGTGATCTGAGTCTGGGGTGCAGGGGCGTGTCTCTTGGTATTACGCAGGACATGATTTTAATGCTCACTGAAAGAATATAACATATTGTCAAGTTTGTTCCCGTTTCAGATCTGGGTATTCCAGACTACCTGGATGAGTACTGACTGGGTTTTCTCAATTTCACCCAGGTCGGCTTCTAAAAGATTCCAGTTGTCTCTACTAATGATGGATATTTTAACTTTATAAAGTTTCAACTTCCAAATGGTATAGGGATTAAATTCCATCTGAACTCAATTTAATAGTAACTAATACCACGCCCACAGGGGCCTCGGAATCCTTTATGGTTTTACAATATTAGTTATTTCCTTTATAAGTGGAGAACAATGCATATCCTTTTATTTAGTGTCATGTTTTTCTAGGCCATCTGAAAAAAAAATAGGTGTGGCACATAAAAATGCTAAGAGAGTGCAGGTCGCAGGAAGGATTAGTTGGCACAAAAAGCTATATCTGTTACCTTGAAGAAAAGGAAAGTCTTGTAGTAATTGAATATTACGTTGTTTCAAAAATACAAGTTTGGTCGGTTCCTCCAAGATATGAAGGATTGTTCCATAAGATGAGCCATTTCGCAAATGTCGTTCCACAAGTACATAAGTCATATTTTGAAAATGAGGAGGAAATTAAAGAAGAAAGGAGCGCCCAGATCAATACCACGACTTCGGTATTCTTTATTTGTAAGGCAGCGTGGTGGAATCAGGCTCTCGTCAAAATAATCAAAGTGAAGAAACTTGCTTTTTCCTGTTGGTTTGTGAATTTTTATCAAATTTTTGTTTTTTTGGTCAACACCTTTCATGCCCATTAAAAGAACTCATTTTTGTGTGGATTTTTCTGAAAAACGTTGATTAAAGGCACAAAAAATGTACATTTTCAGTTACCACGGAGTCTTCAGCTAAAGAAATAACTAATCTTTGGCTGCCATATTCTCATTAATTTTACCTCTTAAAGCAGGTGACCCCCACCTCATTCATTCGCAAATATCTCGACTTGTATTCAAGATAAATGGCTTTTTTCCCATCCAAATAAAAACAAATGAACAAGCTTGAAGATGATACCAATAATTCTACACGCCCCAAAATTAACGAGAGCCTGATTCCACCACGCTGTCTCACATTTTTACTTTAAAAACTCTACTGTAAGATATCAGTAGAGTTATTCCTTTGAATATATGCTTTATTGTTCAAAGAAAGTTTTATTTGGTAACCCTGTAAAACAGATTTTGGCGAGTGTGAAAGGACACTGTAGATTTGTCCCAATTATTTGTGAGGCGTCGTAGTGAAGTCAGGCGCTTGTCATAGTAATAGTACCGAAGTAACGGGCATTTTCCACAAGTCTGACAATTTTCATCGAATTATTTTTTATGGCTTAGATCTCTAACATCTTTTTATGATCATAATAAAACACACGTCCATGTGAATTTTACTGAAAACCGTTGATTAAAGGTACAAAATATCGGAATTTTCAGCGTTCAAGAACTCTCACTTAACTAGCTTTGCTTTCATGAAAAAATAATAATATATTATTATAGTTTGTGAGTACCTTTGGTGCCTATTCACTTGATTTATTTCATAGAATCACTCTTCGGGAACTGTCTTACTTTAAGAGCGAGTCAGTAATCTGAGTTATTGTTGTGTGTGTATATGTGTGTGTGTGTGTGTGTGTGTGTGTGTGTGTGTGTGTGTGTGTGTGTGTGTGTGTGTGTGTTATAGCTAAACAATGACATGTCCAGGTTTTCATAGAACTCATATATATGATACGTGAAACAGAAAACCAGTGTACTTCAACTGACCGTATGACATGTAGAAACGTACATGAGACGAATCTTATTGCCTTATTTGGTATCTTGCCAACACACGACCGCTACGTCTGATTCTGTGTTGTATTGGGTAGGATGATTGCCCTTACACACATTAACAAGAGTTCAATTCCGCCGTAAAGAAATGTATAACATGGACAATCTATGTGTTTCTAGCGGGATACGGTATCCCACGAAGCCTGAGTTTGTCCCAACAGGCATGGGGAAGGCAGTCTTCCTTCAAACTTATCTAATATTTGTAAAAATTGGTGCGTAAAAAAATGAAAACGTCAAAGACGTATTTAGAACAACGTACCATTTCGAAGTCTTTAAGTCTCAAGTCTGCCACCCTACCCTCCTTACAAAGATGTAATATACAAAACATTGGCGTCGGTGGCCTAGTGGTTAGGCTCTCGGACTCGCAACAGTAAAGTCGTGGGTTCGAATCCCGTCAGGGGCCCGACGTTGTGTCCTTGGGAAAGGCACTTTGCACACACTTTCCTCATTCCACTCAGGTGGAAATGAGTACCCGGCTATAGACAGTGAAAGATCTTGTCAGTTTGATAGTGTTTGAGCGCGTGAAATCCGCAGCTTGCACTGTATACTTCCGCGGAAGCCGAGAATGTTTCAGAATGTTCTCAAAGGGTCTGCTGGGGTAATAATAGTTGTAAAGCGCATAGAGCATGCTCTTGAGCATGGATATGCGCTATATAAATGCAATTATTATTAATTATTATTAAAACACTTACATTGTGCTCTGTCCACACTCTCACGACAGAACAGATAGGACTGAGGGTAATATAATAGTGAGGATTCAGCGGCTATTGAAACAGAGTTATATAATAGTAAGAAAGTGAAGTTCCAGTTACTAACATCTGTGACTTTAGAAGCAAGTCGAGGGCAAAGAAAAAAAACCGCCGAGTCACCGATAAGCATCGAGCTCAAATGTTACAAACACAAAATATAGATATTATATATCTGGTGAGCATGAAGATTAATTGACAAAGTCAAACCAGTTTCAAATTAGAATAATCTGTCCTCAGTCTGTATCTACTAGTTTCTAATTATGCAGAATTGTAAATTTTAATCACCATGGAGCATATTGTGTTTCGCAATAAAGATCTAATGTTTAGATACCGGAAGACTGATGATAATGGTCTGGTACATGTCGACTCCATTTCAGAGTTGGCATGGCGTTAAACATTTTTTAAGTAGGCGTACATATATTGAAATGCAATTTCTGTGCCAATGCTTTGATGAATAATTATATTCGCAGGTTACTCGCCGCCATTGCATCTGTGGTACAGTTTTTTTCCCAGGATATCTTCAGAAGCTTCATGGAAATGGAATGAGATTCTGCTAGAGGTCTCGAACAACAGTGAACATAAGCAAGCTAACGCCATCCCCTCCTCCCCTCCTCATCTCCCCACACACCCTTACACACTCGCACACAAACGCACTCATAAACACACACACACACACACACACACACATACACACACACACACACACACACACACACACACACACACACACACACAGTAGCAGAGCCAGACAGTGTTGTTTTAGAAAGTTCGTGACACAGGCTTGTAAATGTAGCTAGAGGAACAAGCCTATAGCGTCTTGGCGTTTTTCCTTGGAAATATTTCTTTTCTTTGATGATGGATTAGGCTCCTTTACCACATTCTCGTGTGACATCAACCAACCACCATGTTGTCTCGCAAAGGCACGTTACGTAAAAACAGAGCCAGCATGAGGAGGGGACGTGGGCGTGGCACAGCGGCGTCCGGCAGACTGTCCCCAGCAGCTGGGGGCGGAGCTTCCTCTGTAACACGCTCCTCTTTACGTCACAGCACGACGTGCTTGTCACCCAGCTATGCCCCGTCTCAATCCTCGTCAAGACCTGGACGTGACAAGACCGTCTCATTCTCCACGTCCTTACACAGTCTAGACGCCACGGGGGAACGCCACGTCAGCTCTTTGCGCTCAGGCAACGCCCAGGGGGCGGGATCTTTGACAGATGTGAGTAGAAACTCCGCCTTCGCAGACAGAGAATCCCGACGGATGAGTGTGACAGAGCGGTTGGTGACGAGAAACCCCCAAGGATATCAAGCCAAGGGCACGAATCAGGTAAACAAAACAAAAATAATAGAATTTGAATGACCACATTTGCCTTTTTTCTTTAAACCAAATTGACCAGATTTGGCTCTAAATCAGCGGGAAAACAGTCAGTTTAGTTGATACACACCCGTTAGTTTTTTGGTTTAAAAAAAATTAAACCCAACACAAATCAAGGCTACGTGTCTTTTCCCACATGACCAGAACGTATGACGTTACTTCTGTCTGAAAAAGAAAGCTCTTGTTTCGTCTTCTTTTTCTACCCAATCATCTCTTTCTTTTGAAATTCATTAGGTATAGTATTATCCCTTCAGCTGTCCACACGCAACGGAAGACCATTGTTTGGTTTGACGCAACCTTTAAAGAATACTATTATGAAATCATGACAAGCGGCCTTCGTGGAACACTATTCGGTTTTATTCGGGGAGGGGAGGAGTGGGTGGGAGAGACTTTTGTTTGTATCTTCATGTGTCTAGCATACTGAAACATAGCGTTTTCCAACCTGTTCATCTCAGTATGTATATGACACAGTATTGATCATACAGAGCATGACGTGAAGAGACATAAATGTCGCTGTAAACAATCGATAATGTCCCCTTATGTACGTGCATGACTTGTTAGTCTGTTGTGAGTTCACGGAGTTGTGTCTGCTCTATGTGGAGTAGATCCGCTTTTACGATAACAACCCGACGTGAGAAACAGCTTGTGTGAAATGAGGATTACTCTCCTAATCCACAAACTTATCACCACACTAATCAGGATCTTTGTGGGGAAGAGTCAAGGTTCATTATCTTACAGCCGCGCTACATAATGCGTACAAGCCCCCACATTCGTCTATTGACTAATGAGGTGTCTATTAATAATTTATAGAAATCACCTTCCTGCCCCCCCTCCCCCTCCCCTCCCCTCCTCTCCCAACCACCCACACACAAAATTGACTATGACGTCGGTAGTGTACCGGACTCGTTATTGTGAGATTGCTGCGGCTTCAAGGATTCGAGCCTCAACCTGGTCCGACGTTGTGTCCTTGGGAAAGGCACTATATACAAACCATGTTCTATTTGGCTCTGTTCTTTTGGAGATGGGCATTAACTTGGAAGCCCCACCTCTTTAAAAGAAACTGATTGTGTTGATACGGGGTGGGGTGGGGGGTGGGGGGGTGGGGGATGGGCGGTTAAACCCACACCATTTCCATTTCAATATTGACAAACGACCAATTAATATGTGTACTGTTTTGAAAGAAGATAATGAATGCAGCACTAGCAGTACTCAAATCGGCAGTGCAAATTTGTTCAGACATGAAGAGAATTTAGGAGGTCCTCGGCATTGCTGTGTACCTGGTAACATGAAAATCCCGACAGCCGCGATAATTAATCTACATGGTATCAGAGTTTCAAGGTGCGGCTCCCCACCTCTATTGCTTTGCCGATCAATATCTTCAAAATGTTGTTAAAAAATGTCAGACGGCGTAATTCTGCTACCGATGTTAACATGAAAATAGAATGGTTGTAAATTGTTCCCACTCGATTCGGATTCGAGGATCATGTTTCAGAATCTCCATAACTGCTTGATTAATAAGACTCGGAAGTGATGGTTGTGGCAAATAATCAGAGATTTGAAAATGACTTCTGTATTTTAAAAAAAAATCTTCAACCTGCTTGTCGGCTTGGTACTCACAACTGGCTTAAGAAGGACCAGATATGCCACTGTACTGTCTACATACTTCGTCCTCCGTTCACCTATCTCGGCCAGATAGAATTGGCTAACACTAACACAGTGACCCTAGCAAAGACTATGCCCATCATTTCTGAACTTTTTGGTGACTTTTAAAGATCGTTCAAATAGAAAACGGGATAGAGGGTGCCCTAGGCCCCCACGACCCATTGGAGCAGAGAAAGATAGGACTAAAGTTAACATCCAAAACATAAGAGGAAGATAGGAATGACGTTAACATCCAAAACACCCAGCTCACAGTGTATTAAGGCATGTCTTCTCAACACCTATTTACATAAGCACCATCTCACAACATTAATCACTACCACCGTCATATGAAAAAGTCCTCTTTGTTCTCAGCTTCTTTACGACATGTTTTAACAAATCATTGTAAATCAGTCTAACACCTTAACTTAATTATGTACGCAATACCTAACACTATCATGCCCACCGTTTTTTTTACTAATCACTTGGCGTCAGTTAAATACAAATGGGCAAATAACTAACAAGAAACCGAAGGTATACTTGCGCAAAGATAATAGACCGAGAATGGAGAACTGATTTCTTTTCCACAGGCACTGCCGCAAAATTTCACTCACTCTTTTTAAAGAATTTTCTCGGCAAGAGGGAAGTCTTCGTCCATAGATTTTGTTGTTGTTATTGCTGTCATTGGTTTTTAAAAGACAAAATAATTGGCGGCTTTGTGGTTTTGATTTGAAGATATCTATCTCATTTCAGGCTGCAATAAAGTATCATATGATATGGAAAATTAATAGCGCCTTCTCCCTAAAGGCTTCTAATTATGAAGTCGCTCGTTCGTTTGCTTGATTACAAACGCCAACGAAGTCGTAGATAAGGCAAAACATCTTTCAAACATGTCAGTTTGTTTCTCTCCTGCTTGTTTTTTGTTTTACCCTTTTAGTTGTGCTCATCGTTTTGATTTTCAAAAGTTTCTAAAGATTTTCGCTGACGTTGTGAAATAGATTAAAGGGGTGGTTGGTGGGTGTCATGTAGATTCATTACTTTCTTTCTTTTATGCGTTATGACTTTATCGCTTTATTCATCATTGAATGGTCCCAGCTGGGTTCAGGAGCTTAAATTTAAATTTTAAAATGTGTTTTTAAGTTAAGTTCTACCCCGGTTTCATTTTCAAAAACACTTTTTTTTTCAAGATATAGATCTAAGTGTATGACGCAAAAAGAATACACTATACTTATTAGAATTTTAAAAGTATGCTTTTTTTTACATCTTAGAACTATCGGTAAAAAAGATAAACAAAATTATGATTTAACCTATGTGTCCTCTGCACATCATTAAATGTTCCCCTTTTTTCCCCTACCTTCGATCCATCTTTCTTTTCCTCTCTCTTTTTCTCTCTTTCTCCTTACACCGTGTCTTTCTCCCTCCATGCCTCATTGCATTATTTCCTCTATCATCGTATTCCTGGTCCACTACTCCCGTCTCCTCCCCCCATCCACATTCCTTTCTCTCTCTCACTCTCTCTCTCTCTCTCTCTCTCT